>NW_022981536.1:0-8260 GCF_902652985.1 Pecten maximus
TTTGGACGTCGAACTGCACGTTAGCGTCACCATATTCCGTAGTTGTAACCACGCGTCCGCGGTAGCGTGGTTAATTGTTCACCGATGGAAGTTTTGCCGAAATCATAACGTTTTCCTGTTGATCACATCCCACTGGAGGTGCCCAAAAAGATCCGAAGCTCCTAGCAGCTCTAGAAATGACGTCAGAACTGCACGTTGAGCGTCACCATATTCCGTAGTATTGTAACCACGCGTCCGCGGTAGCGCGGTTAATTGTTCACCGATGGAAGTTTTGCCGAAATCATAACGTTTTCCTGTTGATCACATCCCACTGGAGGTGCCCAAAAAGATCCGAAGCTCCTAGCAGCTCTAGAAATGACGTCAGAACTGCACGTTGAGCGTCACCATATTCCGTAGTATTGTAACCACGCGTCCGCGGTAGCGTGGTTAATTGTTCACCGATGGAAGTTTGCCGAAATCATTACGTTTTCCTGTTGATCACATCCCACTGGAGGTGCCCAAAAAGATCCGAAGCTCCTAGCAGCTCTAGAAATGACGTCAGAACTGCACGTTGAGCGTCACCATATTCCGTAGTATTGTAACCACGCGTCCGCGGTAGCGCGGTTAATTGTTCACCGATGGAAGTTTTGCCGAAATCATAACGTTTTCCTGTTGATCACATCCCACTGGAGGTGCCCAAAAAGATCCGAAGCTCCTAGCAGCTCTAGAAATGACGTCAGAACTGCACGTTGAGCGTCACCATATTCCGTAGTATTGTAACCACGCGTCCGCGGTAGCGCGGTTAATTGTTCACCGATGGAAGTTTTGCCGAAATCATAACGTTTTCCTGTTGATCACATCCCACTGGAGGTGCCCAAAAAGATCCGAAGCTCCTAGCAGCTCTAGAAATGACGTCAGAACTGCACGTTGAGCGTCACCATATTCCGTAGTATTGTAACCACGCGTCCGCGGTAGCGCGGTTAATTGTTCACCGATGGAAGTTTTGCCGAAATCATAACGTTTTCCTGTTGATCACATCCCACTGGAGGTGCCCAAAAAGATCCGAAGCTCCTAGCAGCTCTAGAAATGACGTCAGAACTGCACGTTGAGCGTCACCATATTCCGTAGTATTGTAACCACGCGTCCGCGGTAGCGCGGTTAATTGTTCACCGATGGAAGTTTTGCCGAAATCATAACGTTTTCCTGTTGATCACATCCCACTGGAGGTGCCCAAAAAGATCCGAAGCTCCTAGCAGCTCTAGAAATGACGTCAGAACTGCACGTTGAGCGTCACCATATTCCGTAGTATTGTAACCACGCGTCCGCGGTAGCGCGGTTAATTGTTCACCGATGGAAGTTTTGCCGAAATCATAACGTTTTCCTGTTGATCACATCCCACTGGAGGTGCCCAAAAAGATCCGAAGCTCCTAGCAGCTCTAGAAATGACGTCAGAACTGCACGTTGAGCGTCACCATATTCCGTAGTATTGTAACCACGCGTCCGCGGTAGCGCGGTTAATTGTTCACCGATGGAAGTTTTGCCGAAATCATTACGTTTTCCTGTTGATCACATCCCACTGGAGGTGCCCAAAAAGATCCGAAGCTCCTAGCAGCTCTAGAAATGACGTCAGAACTGCACGTTGAGCGTCACCATATTCCGTAGTATTGTAACCACGCGTCCGCGGTAGCGCGGTTAATTGTTCACCGATGGAAGTTTTGCCGAAATCATAACGTTTTCCTGTTGATCACATCCCACTGGAGGTGCCCAAAAAGATCCGAAGCTCCTAGCAGCTCTAGAAATGACGTCAGAACTGCACGTTGAGCGTCACCATATTCCGTAGTATTGTAACCACGCGTCCGCGGTAGCGCGGTTAATTGTTCACCGATGGAAGTTTTGCCGAAATCATAACGTTTTCCTGTTGATCACATCCCACTGGAGGTGCCCAAAAAGATCCGAAGCTCCTAGCAGCTCTAGAAATGACGTCAGAACTGCACGTTGAGCGTCACCATATTCCGTAGTATTGTAACCACGCGTCCGCGGTAGCGCGGTTAATTGTTCACCGATGGAAGTTTTGCCGAAATCATTACGTTTTCCTGTTGATCACATCCCACTGGAGGTGCCCAAAAAGATCCGAAGCTCCTAGCAGCTCTAGAAATGACGTCAGAACTGCACGTTGAGCGTCACCATATTCCGTAGTATTGTAACCACGCGTCCGCGGTAGCGCGGTTAATTGTTCACCGATGGAAGTTTTGCCGAAATCATAACGTTTTCCTGTTGATCACATCCCACTGGAGGTGCCCAAAAAGATCCGAAGCTCCTAGCAGCTCTAGAAATGACGTCAGAACTGCACGTTGAGCGTCACCATATTCCGTAGTATTGTAACCACGCGTCCGCGGTAGCGCGGTTAATTGTTCACCGATGGAAGTTTTGCCGAAATCATAACGTTTTCCTGTTGATCACATCCCACTGGAGGTGCCCAAAAAGATCCGAAGCTCCTAGCAGCTCTAGAAATGACGTCAGAACTGCACGTTGAGCGTCACCATATTCCGTAGTATTGTAACCACGCGTCCGCGGTAGCGCGGTTAATTGTTCACCGATGGAAGTTTTGCCGAAATCATAACGTTTTCCTGTTGATCACATCCCACTGGAGGTGCCCAAAAAGATCCGAAGCTCCTAGCAGCTCTAGAAATGACGTCAGAACTGCACGTTGAGCGTCACCATATTCCGTAGTATTGTAACCACGCGTCCGCGGTAGCGCGGTTAATTGTTCACCGATGGAAGTTTTGCCGAAATCATAACGTTTTCCTGTTGATCACATCCCACTGGAGGTGCCCAAAAAGATCCGAAGCTCCTAGCAGCTCTAGAAATGACGTCAGAACTGCACGTTGAGCGTCACCATATTCCGTAGTATTGTAACCACGCGTCCGCGGTAGCGCGGTTAATTGTTCACCGATGGAAGTTTTGCCGAAATCATACGTTTTCCTGTTGATCACATCCCACTGGAGGTGCCCAAAAAGATCCGAAGCTCCTAGCAGCTCTAGAAATGACGTCAGAACTGCACGTTGAGCGTCACCATATTCCGTAGTATTGTAACCACGCGTCCGCGGTAGCGCGGTTAATTGTTCACCGATGGAAGTTTTGCCGAAATCATTAACGTTTTCCTGTTGATCACATCCCACTGGAGGTGCCCAAAAAGATCCGAAGCTCCTAGCAGCTCTAGAAATGACGTCAGAACTGCACGTTGAGCGTCACCATATTCCGTAGTATTGTAACCACGCGTCCGCGGTAGCGCGGTTAATTGTTCACCGATGGAAGTTTTGCCGAAATCATTACGTTTTCCTGTTGATCACATCCCACTGGAGGTGCCCAAAAAGATCCGAAGCTCCTAGCAGCTCTAGAAATGACGTCAGAACTGCACGTTGAGCGTCACCATATTCCGTAGTATTGTAACCACGCGTCCGCGGTAGCGCGGTTAATTGTTCACCGATGGAAGTTTTGCCGAAATCATAACGTTTTCCTGTTGATCACATCCCACTGGAGGTGCCCAAAAAGATCCGAAGCTCCTAGCAGCTCTAGAAATGACGTCAGAACTGCACGTTGAGCGTCACCATATTCCGTAGTATTGTAACCACGCGTCCGCTGGTACCGCGGTTAATTGTTCACCTATGGAAGTTTTGCCGAAATCATTACGTTTTCCTGTTCATCACATCCCACTGGAGGTGCCCAAAAAGATCCGAGCTCCTAGCAGCTCTAGAAATGACGTCAGGCCCCGCTTGCACAAAACATCTCAAACTGAGATTTGAGCTCAAATTGAGATTTGAGCTCAAATTGAGATTTGAACTCAAACTCGATCTCAAATTTGAGTATTTCTCACATTGGCCTTTCACGAAGTACTTTACCCGAAATCTCAACTCAACTTTTTGAGTTTTTTTCTCAATAGTTGAGACGGCTCAAGTCAGTCCTCAAATCCATATGGCGATCGCTTATACGCGTTAAGGAAGACGAGAATGCGCCGGAGTGTCGTAGGTTTCAGACCGCGCTTCAGGCTTTAATTCATTCTGTGATACGGGAATTCGGGAACGATACAGATTTCGTTTCAAAGTATCTTATTTATTTTAAATCTGATACGCCGAGCTTGAGACTGCAACTACGCGTAGCAAGCTCTCGCCAATTTTGCGTTTTTATATCGTTAAGGGTTTTACGCTACTGGTCCTTCGTTCGTCCTCATCGGGCGATTCCGTGGGTTTGTCCGAGGCATCGTATGTCTTTGTGTACATAAAAGTATCAGCAGCAAATCGCAAGAACTTGCTGCTCGACGATTTATCACTTTTTACAGACGACGTGAACCGAAGCACACTTCTACAAATTGAGCAGTAATATCCACAACTTTTCCTGTGTGGGCGAAGTTGGCCTTGACCTTAAGATTAAGGCCAATTTTGATTGACTGTTTCGCGATAGGTCTATGTCCCTTGGCAAACCGATGGTAACTGGTCTCAAAGTTCAAATAGTTAGAAATGACTGGTGTAACTGCCATATCTCAAAATGAATTAACATCGTTTGTATTAGTTGAAATTTATATTCCATAAGTATCAGGATACGAAAAATTCCTCGAACGAACACTCGGAGGCAGCTAAACAATTGCCCCATATTTCAACCCTTCTAAACAGACCGAGGCGAGGTGTTTCCGATTGGTAAAGAAAGCGTAACGGTTGTTGTCTAATAGATGAAACCGGATTTGGTTAATTAAAGAAAAATTTTAAAATTAAGTCTCTGCTTAAATCAAGTTTTCTTTCTCGGATTACTAACCAGTAAATACAAAAAGCACATTGAAATCAAATTTAAATCAAATAAAAATAATTTAATTCAACAACATCTTATTATTAATTCATCCTAAATATCAATTGTAAAGCCCCTTGCACACACCTCCCTTTTGATATATATTTATCATTTATCATTATTTCATTTAAGAGGATGTTTGTTTAAGATTGAAAACGTTATACATATCAATATTACAAATGTAAGACCAAACCCACACATACACATGACCACTCTTAATCACATGATATGATATAATATAGCTCTTTCAAATTACTATACTCATTGTTTTTTGGTTTTGAATAAATTAAAGATTAAATAAATATAATCTAAATATACATTCATGTAAAAGCCACACTCAAACACACCAATACTGTAAATAAAAAACTGAATTAATGTTTTACTGTTCTTTGTGGAAAAATAATAATATAACTCAATAAACTCAATCAATAAATTTCTAAAGGTGCAAACAAACTTATTGTACATGTACGTTTCATTATTAAAATCAACTATGTTGTGTAAATATGGGTTTCTTACAAGTTCTTTCCAATTTCTCTTTTTTTCAAAATGTAGGATGCTGCATGGTTAGATTGAAATTGAATGAGATTATGCATTAATTATTAATGCACAAAGACACTCTCAGATATATATGGTAATAAAATAATGTTCAGTAACTTTTTTAACATTTCAGTCCATGTCCATAACTAAAACCCCAATAATGCTGCCCCCCCCACCCCCCCGAAGCTACACATTTATCCTGTAGATTGATTTATATTATACAAAAAATTAATACATGTAGATGAATATTATATCCTGCAGTGACTTGAGAACAATAATATGCATGTACTTTTCAAATAAAATAACATTACAAATGACAATAAAATGATTTAATTACAGGGGTTTCCCCAATTTTGTTGGTGTTTTGGATTGTACACCATTAAGAATTCAAGGACCCACAAGAACATGAGAAGGATTTTGTGAACCTCAAAGGCTTTCATTCACGAATGTCCAGGTACAAATTCATGTGACCTTAATTAAGTTTGTTGATTTGTGAATAAGTCATTAATTATCAATTATCCATGCAAATTTCTTAACTAATATTTAATTTCCTTAATTTTCCCTAATTAACTCTGACACCTTTACAGATATACCAGTCACAATTACCCATATTTGCAGAAAGTAATATACATTGTATACCCCTAAGATAACACACACAGCAGGTAACAAAGTTGTCCTTTTAGTTCCTTTTACATTAAAAGCTTATACATTTCCAAGATAGGCCTAAATATGTATTCCTCTCTCTCTTTATCTACAAAGACCTATGCATACCTATCTGTACTTCTAAGGAGTCCGACATGTCACATACAATATTGTCAAGCAATAATAGCTATATAATTTAATCCTGCCACATCTGATACAATATGTAAACATTTAGAAACTGATAAAGAATCGATGTCTGTTGTCGAATCCTGATGTACTAACATCATCTTGAACATGCAACCACAATTTGTTAAAATGGAAAACCTTCAGCAAATTGTGTATGAAAACAAATATAGAGTCACAAATTATGTTTCTATTTTAAAACAACTGCTTCATTGTTATTGGCAGATGACATGCATGGCTGATTTTCTATACTATCTGTTGTTGCAAAGTGGCCTGGATCAGTACATTATTCTCGGATTTTTAGGAAGTCAGTTTATGCAGAGTTTTAGAATGGTCAGGTGTTGAATACATATCATAATTATGATTAAGTCTTGCTTATATATACCTGATGTAGTGTATTCAATTACACTTCAAGAATGTATTTCAGTTTTATGTCCCTATTTAAAAACGCCATTGATTTAGCATACCCGTTTGTTGGCCGGTTTGGTGTGGATACCGAGAAAAACATCAACCTTGGTCAGTACCTGGCATCATTGCACTATATATGTTGGCTTCAAAACTCCTGACCAATATGTGCGGGCTAGAGGTGGAATACCATTTAGGGGCAATGTACATTAATGACTCAGTCCCATATAACCCATTTTAAACCTTAACAGGTTTGAAAAAAATAACTTCGGTTTTTTATTATATTTCAATGACATATATGGCATAAAAACGTTGGAAATTGAAATTTTTTATATTATTTTGTATTATTAAAGTAGAAATAACATCTTTAAAAAATAAAAAGATGCCACGATCAACTACAAATTCTGACCCAGCTTTGTACATTTTTGCTTTCAGGAACATATGATGGCTCCTGTTGGGAGATTCAGGGTATCCCTGTAGACATTTCTTAATGACACCTTTCATCAACCCCAGCACCAATGAGCAGCAGAGGTTCAATAACTCCCTGTGCAGGACCAGAACAACTATTGAGCAGACATTTGGCATATTAAAAAGAAGGTTTGCTTGCCTTTCAGTTGGGTTGAGAGTGGCACCAACCAAGGCAGCAGGGATAATCATGGCCTGTGTAGTATTACACAACATAGCACAAGAAAAGAAGGAAGTGTTGAATTGTGAACATCAAAATAATTATAATGAAGTTGGAAATCAATTAAACTATGTTGGTCCTGATGCTGGTGGTGCAGGAGTGAGAAACCACATCTGTCAAAATAATTTCCGTTGATGAATTCTTTCAATACACACAGAATTAGAATACTGACATATCCAGAACAGGGTTGGGTTAATTGTAAGTTGTATAAAGTTTGTAATTAATTAACCTATAAAAAAGATAACTTTCATCAGTCATAATTGAACTATTTTATAGACATAGCTAGCTGCATCATACAGATCCAACAATTTCAAAGATATATTGATATACATGAGATGTAAATTCCATTAAAGTCATTGATACATACAAGAATATGTAAACATCTGATGCAAGTACTCACATACTTAATGATATTTTTTCAGTATAACTCTATGAAATAATCAAATTTTAGACAGGCATACAAAGTAATTAAGACACTGACATTTTCTATGGGGCCCTAACCAATATCAATTCAATACATAATTAGCCATATATTTATCCTACTGATATGTAATTTAAATGAAGTTATGAATTAATGAAAACAAAAATGAATTATAATTTAGGATTCATAAAGTAATGTTGGACCACATAGCTGACTTGCTCCGGAAGAGTAGTAATTCCTTTTTAATTTCAGTACCTCTATTTCAAGCTTCAGTTTTTCTTGTTCTAACAATATTTTCTTGTTTCCTCTTTCACTCTGACGTTTCTCAAGCTTGATGTTTTCCGTTTCTAGTCCCTGAACCCTGAGCCCAGGTTCTTCCTTTTAATCCCATGTTGGTTATCTACAAATGAACAGATATTAAAAAAAGTATGGTTTAAAATCATATCTTTATGATTTTTATTTACGGTAGGCTTTATATTGTATATGAATAACCATTTTTGGGTAATGCACTTTTTTTTTTTTTTGTAAATATGGTACCAACCACCTAAAATCAGTAAATATTTGAAATCATA
>NW_022981537.1:0-8301 GCF_902652985.1 Pecten maximus
TTTTTTTTGGGGGCCCGCTGCTAATGTCGTACCCTTTCCAAACACCAAGGACAACCTATGGACTAAAACGTTTTTTCGATGATAATGTTCCTTGCGTAGCAGGCAGAATGTAAAAACACACAAATGGTAAAGTTTTGATCTTTGGGCAGGAACGCTAAATAATTTTAAATTTCTTAATGTGTAAGACATTCAAAATGGGGGTCGCGGTGGCCGAGTGGTTAAGGTGTCACGACACTTTAACACTAGCCCTCCACCTCTGGGTTTCGAGTTCAAAACCTACGTGGGGCAGTTGCCAGGTACTGACCGTAGGCCGGTGGTTTTTGCACGGGTACTCCGGCTTTCCTCCACCTCCAAAACTTGGCACGTCCTTAAATGACCCTGGCTGTTAATAGGGCGTTTAACAAACAAACAAACAAAAAACAAAAAAACATTCAAAATGTCAATTGCTGAGCAAAAAAATAAATAAAATGACGTTTTTTTATGAAATGCTAAAAAATAAACATTATCTGCGGTATACTTACTGTTTTGTTTTAGCATTTTGGTATTTAGTTCTTGGTTTAAACTTTCCTATTTAGTTGGAATAAATAATTATTTTATCTGTTTTGTGACAATTGGCGTTCTAATCAAATAATTCAGTTACCTTATTAGTTAATTAGACAGGTGCATCATCAATTAATTTGATTTTAGATGTATAGCCAAGGGAACTACCTTTGATGGAACAAAGCAATGTATCGGTTAGTGGTGTATTAAAAGCTCATTAAGTTCATGTGTATATGCTGAACATTGTCACTATTTTGGTGTTACAATATACCTCGGAAATTGAAATGTTTTTAGTTTTATGGCCCATGGTACTTAGCATTTTTACGCATTGCTATGTATATAGACTTTGTGGAAACAACTCCCTTTACATTTGGATAAATTTCAATGAAAGTTGAAAGAAAGATTATTAAGGGAACACGTGCATGTAGCAAGTAAGTATAATGTGACACCAGAAGAAATGTGTAACTAAATGAAAACAATGTCTGAAATTTAATTAAGATTAGTAAAAATGACATTGAATCATTAAAACCAGACAACCTTTGTAATTAGATGATTCAAAACGAACTTATAAATAAATTTTGTATGCGTATTAGCCGAGGGATTTTTTTGTATTGTGCGACTATTTTGTAAATCAATATGCATGGAACTTTCGTTGTTACTACCATGTTTGAGAAATTATTTGGACTTCTCCTAATTGATTATAATTTACGTAACAATGGGTAATTGTCGACCATAACTCTTTAGAACATACCCATACCATGCAACAACCATCTCACTTCACACACCAAAATGGAAAATTGGAAAAAAAATAATAAAAATAATAACATTTTAAGGAAAGCGTTTGTACAAAAATACAACACATTCTTTTCTCATTCTTTCATTCTTGTATGTTGTATTCGCATTTCCCAAATCTGATATTTTCTGTACATATTTGTTTTATAATGTCGTTTCACTCTTTTTTCCTGTGACGAGAGATATAATCCTGACCTGCCTCTACTCGACAGTCTATTCAGTAACTGTTATTGTGAAGTCACCCTTTCTCCAGGAATGAACAGCGAGGATTATCCGCCGAACAGACTTATCTGACGATTGACATCACCACTTAACTTATTTTTAGGTGTCTGACTGTTGGGAGTAAAGAGAACATCCTCATGACCCAATATCCTGACGATCATAAATGGCGTACGCCGGCCGCCTCTTCTCGAGGAATTTCTATTAATACTGTGTTGTCGTCTTCCTATTTTTGCACTTGGTATCAACTCGATGTCCGTATTCCGCTCTTATAAAGATAAAGTTATTTAACTTACTCTTCGATGACCAACCTGTAACTAAATAACAATTGTATACATGTCTGTTATAGGCACGTCTGACTATCGTGTGGTTAGACAAGTAGCTGAAGGTGGAAGTTGAATTTGGCACCGATATCAAGTTTACACACGAGCCTATTTTGGACTATATTAATAAAAATGGATGTTTAGTCCATGACTAAACGTTCAGTGCAAATGGATAACTCTTTCTTATCAGCCGTTGCTATCAGCTCAAGTATAAGTTATCCTTCCAATAGACAGCGATATGTTCTCTTTGTATCCAGATCTATTTGCATTATACGTCATTAATTTCATTCCGCAGTGCACGGCAGACACAAACGCAGTTCAGTTCATCGATATGACTACAGTCAAGATTATATGACCGAAAACATGCGTACTGTAATGAGCACACGAATAATTCCTATTTATATAACTAAGGAGAAAGGTATGCATTGTACAACATAACACGAAAACACTTTTTGCCTTCAAAGTCAACATAAAATAACAGATTCCGGACCGGGTGATGCTACAGGTGATCACGCGACGGGTTCTTATTTATATCTAACTAAGAAACAAAATGTACGTCATAAACACGAAAACGTATTTTGCTTTTAAATTCAACACAAAAGGACAACACCAGGAGCAGGTGATGCTAGGGTCGGGGAAAATGACAACGCACAGATCCTGAACCGGAACTTCTCGTTTTTACAATTCACTACGCATGGGCATACTTTACTACTGCTGTCGTCTGCTAGACTTGCGTCCGGGTTTCTTCTCCGAAGGATGTTGTTGATCGTATGATTATGATATGCTATAATTCAAGGTTCTCTTGTTTTGGAAATCAAGTTGTTTTGACTTTGTCGTTCACAAGATGGGATACCAGAATCAGCTAACATAATGTATATTAATATATATATAATATTACCACTCACTGTGTAGGACTGAACTGTTACTGTGTATACAATGTGTAGGCCTATACATTGTTCATTGGCCAGTATGTTGTTTATCTGTTGACTAATTAATTGATTTGGAACTGTTACTTGTAATTGTGCACAATAACATTTGCAACTTACAGTTATCTAAATGACTGTAAGTGGTGTGTGACAATGGCCGATGAATACCCATGGCAGACCTATTTCGAAGGATTTAGTGATGCATATCATGGTTATGTGTATGAGATAGACGACACAATAGATGTAATAAGAGAGTTTTCTTATGCCACATCTTCATCATATGCAGTGACAAGATGCACAAAGAATTTTGGTTCATTCAATCCAGGGGGTGGTAAGTAACACTTTCATTGTTGAGAAAATACTTTCACAACTATACATATATATTTGAATAATTGACAAACTTATAGATCATGATAATACAGAGTTATCATTGACATTATTGATGAATGCTCCAATGATTGGTAAGACTGCCTCATTTTCTCCCATTCATAATTGTAAGCAAGCTTAAAAACTGGTTAAGCATGGTTTCGATTTGGTAAAATTTTTGACTGGAGTCAAGTTGATTTTTTTAATTGTTTATTATTATTTTATTTTAGAATATCAAGTAGAATTCTTTGCAAAGATTAATATTTACCAGATCATAAAGAAGATCATTTTATCCGGTTTACTGATGACAACAAACTCATTCACGCCAAAAGACTTTCTCCTGATGGGATTCCGTTCATGAATGTTGGCCTGAAATTATTTGAATGTCATCAAGGACCATCACATAGAAAGTCGTCAGCCAAGGTAAAATTAATTTTCTGTAAAACTTAAAATATTTATGTCCTATATATATATGTTTGGTCCCTTTTTAATGAACTGGATCGGTTTACTTACCTGTTAACAGTTTTGAAATTTGAGTCTCTCATTCAGTAATGATCAGATATATAAGTTTCATCATTCATGTGCAGCAGGTACTTTTTTATGTATTGATTAAATCAATGCAGACATGACAAATATTCAATGTGTTTTATTGCAGAGTTCCAAACAAACTGATGCAGAACATGGGTATAGCCAAATACCAAGCAAGCGCAGGCTTACGGGAACGAAGAAAAGAGGATGTCCAGCATCAATCCTGTTACGGGAAATTATTTTCTTTCCAGAGTACAAGGTATCTAGTTCTACTAGCCCCTATCACATAACAAATTAAACTTTCTTATTCTTGATTTCAAACACTTAAGATATTTATCAACAATTTGACTTTTTTTTGTAAATCAGTAAATTCAGAACACATTTAGACTTATTAGTTTTGCATATCAAGTACATTGACTAATGTATTTAATGATCTTCTATTTTAGGTTAATTCGTTTTTCAATGTTATAATCATTATACATGTAATTCAGCTACTTTACTTAAGATACACTCCCGGGAAGAAGTTAAATCACAAGTGTCCTTTATAAATTATTGATCTGCATTTTTTCTTCTTTTTAGGTCTAATGTATGCAAGGTGAATTGTAATAATGAATTATTTTTCATTCATATCAAAGCTACCTAAAGACACACCATATTGGAGAGAAATCAAGTCATCAGAACTAAGAAATGATTTGCAGTCTTCAATTTATGAAGATGTAAATCAAAAGAAAGTCATTTTTATTGACCTACCAACCAGTCATTCAAATCACATCATTGGAATGGTAAGGAAATTTTTACATCCAAAATGTAATATTTACTTTGTCAATCACCGTTTCAAATTGTGGCTTAAGATTATAATGATACAAATGACATCTAGTCTTAATGCTAATCTAACATGACAACACATACAACCATATATACTCTTTGTCATGTTGTCATTTGGTTCTGTGCATTGTTATTATAACATGACAACACACAGAACCAGATATACTCTTTGTCATGTTGTCATCTGGTTCTGTGCATTGTTATTATAACATGACAACACACAGAACCAGATATACTCCTTGTCATGTTGTCATGTGGTTCTGTGCATTGTTATTATAACATGACAACACACAGAACCAGATATACTCCTTGTCATGTTGTCATCTGGTTCTGTGCATTGTTATTATAACATGACAACACACAGAACCAGATATACTCTTTGTCATGTTGTCATCTAGCTCTGTGTATTGTTATTATAACATGACAACACATACAACCAGATATACTCTTTGTCATGTTGTCATCTAGCTCTGTGTATTGTTATTATAACATGACAACACATACAACCAGATATACTCTTTGTCATGTTGTCATCTGGTTCTGTGCATTGTTATTATAACATGACAACACACAGAACCAGATATACTCTTTGTCATGTTGTCATCTGGTTCTGTGCATTGTTATTATAACATGACAACACATACAACCATATATACTCTTTGTCATGTTGTCATGTGGTTCTGTGCATTGTTATTATAACATGACAACACATACAACCAGATATACTCTTTGTCATGTTGTCATCTAGCTCTGTGTATTGTTATTATAACATGACAACACACAGAACCAGATATACTCTTTGTCATGTTGTCATCTGGTTCTGTGCATTGTTATTATAACATGACAACACACAGAACCAGATATACTCTTTGTCATGTTGTCATCTGGTTCTGTGCATTGTTATTATAACATGACAACACACAGAACCAGATATACTCCTTGTCATGTTGTCATCTGGTTCTGTGCATTGTTATTATAACATGACAACACATACAACCAGATATACTCTTTGTCATGTTGTCATCTAGCTCTGTGTATTGTTATTATAACATGACAACACATACAACCAGATATACTCTTTGTCATGTTGTCATCTGGTTCTGTGTATTGTTATTATAACATGACAACACATACAACCAGATATACTCTTTGTCATGTTGTCATCTGGTTCTGTGTATTGTTATTATAACATGAAAACACACAGAACCAGATATACTCTTTGTCATGTTGTCATCTGGTCTGTGCATTGTTATTATAACATGACAACACATACAACCAGATATACTCTATGTCATGTTGTCATCTGGTTCTGTGCATTGTTATTATAACATGACAACACACAGAACCAGATATACTCCTTGTCATGTTGTCATGTGGTTCTGTGCATTGTTATTATAACATGACAACACATACAACCAGATATACTCTTTGTCATGTTGTCATCTAGCTCTGTGTATTGTTATTATAACATGACAACACACAGAACTAGATATACTCTTTGTCATGTTGTCATCTGGTTCTGTGCATTGTTATTATAACATGACAACACATACAACCAGATATACTCTTTGTCATGTTGTCATCTGGTTCTGTGCATTGTTATTATAACATGACAACACACAGAACCAGATATACTTTTTGTCATGTTGTCATGTGGTTCTGTGCATTGTTATTATAACATGACAACACATACAACCAGATATACTCTTTGTCATGTTGTCATCTGGTTCTGTGCATTGTTATTATAACATGACAACACACAGAACCAGATATACTCTTTGTCATGTCATTACCTGGTTCTATACATGGTATATAAACTTGTGTGCTTTTTTTATACGGTGTTATTATTTCCTCATAGGCTGCAGAATTGAAAAGCCCTATTGATGAAAGAGTGTTGAAGAAATTGAGGAGTCTTGTCAATGAGGGGATTCAAAATCCAAAGGAGATGCAAAGACATCTGAAAATCCTCGTTAAGGGTATATTTGTTGATAGGGAAATGCCACGTATCATCAACAGAAGGTTTTTTCCAAGCAAAGAAGACATCAGAAAGCTAATTTACCAACAAAGACGTAAAAGTGTACACAGTCTGATTGATCAGGAAGACCTTGCTGAAAAAATTCGTGTATGGAAAGATGAAAGGCCAGATGATTCTTGGACTCTCCGTCTGTCTTCATTCGTGAAAAGACCCCTGAATGAAGATGAAGAAGATGAAGATGTGGATCATTGCATGACAACTGATGACGAAAGATTTCTTGTCGTCTATCAGTCAGCATGGCAAAGACGGCTTCTCCAAAGATACGGCAAGGAGCTTGTTTATGTAGATGCCACCTATCGCACAACTAAATATGCCTTGCCACTCTTTTTTGTCTGTGTACAAACGAACTGCGGATACAGCGTAGTTGCCTCATTTGTTCTGGAAAAAGAAGACTCCACCTCCATTGCAGAAGCGCTGAGAATTATCCAAGAGAACAATCTTCAGTGGACATGTGGAAGTTATATGATTGACTTTTCAGAAGTTGAAGCTAATGCCATATCCAGAGTTTTTCCAGGTAATACAGATGTGCAATTGTATGATGTTATGAAGTTGCAAAAATGTTCTATTTTTGATACAGTTAGGCATTGATTCCACAAATACTGTGAAATATTGAGATGCGATTTCAGTAAAAAAGAATCTAATGATCAGTTTTCAATATGAAATTAATAAGTATCATAATATTTATCTGATATTTAATCTTTTCTCCTAAAATGCTGTCTTTATACTCTTACAGCTTGACCTTAGTTTTACTAGTTTTACCGGTTAGAAGTTACTAGTGGTTGAACATTTTCTTTAAATTTTGCACATGAAAACATTCATTTCTGCTGTGTGGGGGCCACTTTCAAATAAATGAATGTTGTATATATCTATATATATATATCTTTTGTTTGATTACTAATGCTTCCAGTATTTTTGGGGAGGTGATGAATATTAATGAAGTCATTTCTGCTTTAAAGAGGCGAACATTTTCATCTGTGACTTTCATCGAAAGCAGGCCTGGTTAAGATGGACAACAGCTTCTAAACATGATGTAACAAGCCAGGAGGAAACTTTACACTTGCTTAATGTAAGAATTGGTGCTTAATATATGGAGAAGATCTTACATGAGTGGCCATGAAATTGATAAGAGTTCAATAATTCAATATGCCACAAGCATTATGCAAGTGAGGTATAAGAAGAATTATGATTTCATTGTATCTTTACAGGAAACATATTATCAGTGCTACTTCAATCTGTTGGTATATAAAAAAGAACAGTTGACTAATGAGTCAGAAATTTTCAATCAGAAACATCATTTCTGCATCATTAATTCTCAGATGGTTGCAGAGTCATGTTCTATAGAAGAGTACAATGACAACCTGAAGAAACTTCAGAACAGTGAAGCATGGAGGAATAACCTGAAGTTGCAACAGTACATTCAGAATCAATGGCTAGCTAATGATAAACATAAAGTAAGACACACATATGTTCTGCATGTAAAACAGTGATACATCATACAAGTAAATTAAGTCTATATATACAAGTTTGTATATATATATGTTTTTATTTGAATCCAAATATCAAATCAAAACTTTATTGACAGTTTTTGCCTTTCATGATGTTTTTTGCTGTTTCCCCAAATTTACAGTAATATTATAAGATTGTCTTTAAACATATACAATCTTCACCAGTGGAAACTCATAATAAAATACAATGCCATTTTTTTTATAATGTTTTGTTATGCTGTTTCCCCCAGGATTTACCAGCT
>NW_022981538.1:0-8258 GCF_902652985.1 Pecten maximus
CGACATGAAGTTGAACTATGACCTTTCGTTCGGTAAACGAAAATGCAAAGGAAAATCATTTGTTTAGGACTCGTTTTCTGACGAAGGGATCAGATCGTACAAGCAAACCGAAATGTTCTGCTAAAAGAAAACAGCCGCTATGAAAAGGAGATAACTAGATTTTTAAAAATACGAGTAGAAGTAACGAATGGATTAACTAATAGCATCTGATCAAATTAATCGCCTTGTAGAACTCCACGAATCAGTTAGTAGTGCACCCTTACCTCACACCAGACATCTGTCCGACAAAAGTATACCGTTAGTTCCTTTATCTGGTTCGTACCACTTGAACCAAATGGGTACGGTATCACATGGCAATTGAACCCCAAGGGAATTTCCAAGATGGCGGCCGTCGATCGTGTCAAGAATAAACACCGATTACATTGTATTTTCCTTTTTACAACGTTTATAGATTTACAATTAGCAATAGTTCCGTCAAACATTGACATATAATTAAGATTTCATCTCAGATGGAGAGTTCTGGTCTTGTTTTTTCCAAAAAAAGTACATATGCATGACAGACGAAGAATCACAGTAACGCCATATTGATCCAAATAGTACGTTTGAACGATCAATGAGAATCGGTTCGGTTGCCTTAATTACGTTTTCTATATATTTTTTTATAATAGAATAAATGGAATTTAATATGATGCTTACATGTATCTGTTATAATTTCGAAATGCGTGATAAATCACAGCACGCAAATATCAGTACGATCACAGTAATAAATATTTGGACATGATATGTCAATTATAAATGATTTCATTTTTTTCTACGTATAAGTTTATGTGTTACCCATACATTGCTGGTTATCAAAAATATATGTTTGTAGAAGTAAACCTCCAGCAGAAGGGAGGTAACTCCGGTATACTTTAGGTCTCACATAACTAATTCAGCCAATCAGCTGGTGTTTCACCTGAACCAAGTCCCTGAATAAGATGTGTTTCCTGGGTTTGTAGCTATTTCCCGAGTAAATAACACATGAAATGGGTACTTTCTTTATACGGGAATAAAGAGTAGGGTCTTAAGATTAAAAATCTAAAATATACACTCCTGGTATAAATAGAAAGATGTAGGATTCCAGGTGTAAAAAGGCAGGAAATCTCCAGGTGGGGGTTCCCCTGTCCACTGTAAATATCAGGGTTGCCGTCTTACAAGTCTAGGTTTGCTCTTATATGCTATTAAACATATCCAATAACATCATTTTTCTGGTAGGAGAATCTTCAAACTATAATTTGATATAACAACATTTGAACTTCAAATGAGCGATTGCGGGGATGAAGTCATTGGTAATAACATATAGTCAAATAATTAGTTGTGTGATACCTGAATGCCTATACATGGAAGTTCGTTATGTTATGCATTACAATACTGGGAACTGTGTGTTGCCTCCAGCGGAAAAGTGAATGGATATGTACTGTAAAAATCATATTTTAGCGGTAATCCTATAGTACGTTTCGCGCTAGAAGCGTTACGCTAAATTCACATTGCGCTTATTGCACTTTCTGTATACTGTTTCTATATGAAATCATTTTAGTGCGCCAATTCGTCGGTTCTTTAATCTACGCCAAATAAAATACGTTTCCAGTAAATCGTACTGCATGACCTCCTCCAGTAGATACCGTACTCAGACAATGATATAAAAATACCCCCTAGTATAAATACAGATTTAAATAACACAAATAGTTACCAATGTGTACACCTTCTATATTCTTATTCGTATTCTTATAAATAACAGGAAGCCAAGAGGGCATGTATTGCTGGCATGGATATTGCAGTAATTCTTGCAAAACACATTTCTACAGAGGAAGAATGATTTCAAAACAATTTCCCTTATTGGGACGCCGCTTGGTTCCACTTCAACCGAAGATGCTTTAGATCAAACATGGATGAAATCAATTATCTCTATTATGACGAAGGATTTACTTCTGTTTTCCCTATTGGCACTTCGCCCCCGGGGCGCCAGTAGCCATTTATGCAGAATTTGGTCTAAATCCATTCACTCGTTCATGACTAGTAGCGATTTAAAAGACTTACTTTTAGTTCCCCTATTGGGCCCCAACCCTCCGGCTTCAAAGGGTCAGTTACCATTTACGCAACTAACTATATTTCCGTAAATGGTAATTTTTCAATCGCCACTTTTTATGTTAATATAGAATGTGGATACATATAACATTTTTAAATCGCTAATAGTCGTGAACGAATGAATTAATTTGGTTCAACTATTGAGCCACGCCCCGATCCGCCTCTCCTGCTCTAGAGGACCAGTTACAATTTATGCATAATTTGGTCCAAATCAATTCATTCGTTCATAACTAGTAGCGATTGAAAAGACTTAGCCCTATTCCTACTTCTTGCCCCCGCCCCTACGGGACCACATGACCAGAGTTACCATTCATGAAAAATTGTCCCCTTCCCCAAAGGATGCATCTGAACAAATTTGGTTCGTTAGTAGCGATTGAAAGGACACCAATATTTCCTCTATTTTGCCCCACCTATCCCAGGCAGGCCAGTGTCACCATTTATGCCATTTTCCCGCTTTTCTAATGAATGCATTTTGAGCAAATTGAGTCAAAATTATTCTCTCGTTGATGACTAGTAGCGAATTCAAAGACATATTAACAGACGGACTAACGACAGATACCGTGACACAACATAAGCGCACCGGTCCGTTGAACCAGGTGAGCTAATTAATCATTATCACGATAAAATTCTGTCCATTAAGAAAGGATGTCACGAACCTTTTTAGCATAGAGTCATTACATTAACTGGATAAAAACAGGATTTGTTTAACGTCCCACCAATGCAACAATGTCTTTTGAGGACGGTTCTTAAGTAATGCCTTGTTATTGAAGGATATCGGTACAACAAAGTATAAAACATAGCACTGGTATTTACGATAAATAATATAAGTTAATGGAATGTAAGTTTTAATTATCACAGAATGATGATTCCAGGAGGAAATCCACAAATGATAGGGTCATTGGCGCGGACCACTTGATAACGTCATCATACTTAAATGCCACATCTGGAAATGGTAGCGTGACCCCTAAACCCTGTCTAATACACTTCGTGTTGTAATGTTAATTTGAGAGACAGTATGTGTGTTTTTGTTATGGAATTAACACAATCACGGTACAATGTTCTCTGTAAGGTATTTACTGTGGCTGAGATCATTGAAACTTTTTCATCCTTAGATTAAAATAATCCAGAACTGGATTAATTGGAGTGACTAGTGCGGACCCGGTGTTATCGACTGCTACCAGTACGCCGATTGAGACCAAAGATTTGTCCTCTAATCGTTGGAACACAGCCCCACCGGAATCGCCACGTTGAGCTAAAGGGGGAATTTTGCAATCCGGTTCACCACATTGGCTGTTGTCTATAAAATGCATGCCCCGATATCTTTCATTTGCTTCTGTACGCCCACATACTTTGTCTGTGAATTGGACGCTAGAACTGTTTCGATATTTACCAATGGTCGGACCTGAGACACCTCCAAATATAATGGTATTATTGCCAGCTGTATGGTCTTTGCGTTTGTCATTGTCTGACTTTTCGCGTTCGGCTTCTTCCGAGACAGATGTTGGGTGTTTGTCTGCCTCTGGGTCACATGTCGGATTTCCTTTCTTTCCGGTGTCGAATGTTGGTTCCATGTCGGGATAACCTGCAACACATTAAGGATATTGCCATTACTCTCCGTGTTACTTGTAAATTGTTTGATTTTATACCCAGTGGTCATCTTGATAAGGCTTAATCTGTATTTGACCTAGATTTGTATGGACGGGTGTCGGGACCTAGATTTGTATGACAGTAGTCGTCGTGACATAGATCGGTATGACCGATGTCGTTGTGACCTAGATTTGTATGACAGTAGTCGTGGTGACTTAGATCGGTATGACCGATGTCGTTGTGACCTAGATTTGTATGACAGTAGTCGTGGTGACTTAGATCGGTATGACCGATGTCGTTGTGACCTAGATTTGTATGACAGTAGTCGTGGTGACTTAGATCGGTATGACCGATGTCGTTGTGACCTAGATTTGTATGACAGTAGTCGTGGTGACTTAGATCGGTATGACCGATGTCGTTGTGACCTAGATTTGTATGACAGTAGTCGTGGTGACTTAGATCGGTATGACCGATGTCGTTGTGACCTAGATTTGTATGACAGTAGTCGTGGTGACTTAGATCGGTATGACCGATGTCGTTGTGACCTAGATTTGTATGACAGTAGTCGTGGTGACTTAGATCGGTATGGCCGATGTCGTTGTGACCTAGATTTGTATGGCGGGCGCCGTCATTGAAGCCCAAGGCGCTTACTCTATCGGTACACTTAAATAACATTATTATTTTTCTCTGCTATTTTGGTTATGAAAAGTGACACTTGTTTAACAATATGCAAATTTATATTGTTTTTAAAGCAATGCTTTCGAAATTCAACATTTTCCCAATTATCTGTTTTTATTGATGTCAAATAAAACCCAGAAAAGATATATATAAAGCTTGTTTCAAATCATCACTATCTGGCTAGTCTAGGAGATATACCCTGAATTTTAATAAAAGTAGCAGCGTCTCAGAATATAAGAACTGGCCATGATCACTTGTAATGACCAAGATAGAGCTTCTACCAATGGACCTATACAGTAGAACTACTGCACCTCATTGTTCATATGTTTCCCAACATGAATTCATGCAGATATTGAACGGTTACTTCCTCTGATTACAATGATTGCCTCCCTTATATGCGCGATGCATGAGCGTGGTGTGTTAGTGTGTACATGTTTCGGGAGGCTGCAGTATATGTGTCTTTATCTCCTTGTGATAATTTTATGTCTGGTAAATTGGTACGACTAAAAAGAATACTTACCAATTTTTTGGAACTGTTGTTTTTCATATGCAGTAAATAGGCCCTGTCGAGGTTTTCTCTCTTTTTTGGTAATTTCCACAACGGCAATGTCTATCGATGTTTCCCTTTCAATGGCGTAGTCCCATTTTATCACCTGACCGCACACCAGATCCACGTCTTGTTGGTTAGCGTCTGGGCCATTTCCAGGCTGTAGCATCAGGCGCTCACTACAATCGCGAGCATATACCTCCTCGACCCTTGTCCCTCCATACTGTGAACTTGTGTTGGTTTCGGCCTTCTCTTGACACTCTTCTTTCGAGAACATTACATGTGCAGCTACAAGGACACATAACCTGTTTTTATATTCCACAAATGGCCCTAAGGTTCCAAACCGTGATGTTCCGTCATTGGTTCGTATTGTGCATCCCATTCTCAATGGTACATGTTTGGCCAAAGGATTATCATCTCCAACAAGCCGAAAGTAACCTTCTCGAACATCAACAGGGACATATTGTCCGTTAACTAGGATTGAAGTCGGAAAATCGGGCTCCTTTTCGGGTATAAATGTTTTAAAACAACAAAGTATCACTACGCACGGTTGCCGCAGAAATTGCCCTTTACTATATTTCACCGGCGAAGACATGATTCCCCTGATGTTGGAATGATCGTTCCACAATTTATCACAATCTTGTTTTATAACTTTGTCAATCAGCTCTTTTTCATCTTCCGATAAGAAAAAGTCATGCTCGTGACAATGATGCAATACCACCCTTCCTTCATCTATTCCATCTTTTTCACAAATTTCTGGATCGCGAAACAGAACCCTGTAACCTGCTATACTTGTCTCCGCGCCGTGTGTCTTGGTTGTGCTGAAAACAACAAATACATTTTTCGCGTTGTGTTCACTTGGGTCTCGTAATCTGCCGAAAGCAACATATTTGGGCTTGTGCTCGTGATATAATTTCCCTCTGATGCCTTTAATTATAGCCTCTTTCGACTTGCCTGAACTTCTCTTAAGACACTTATCAATAATATAATTGTCCGTGTATTTAACCAGCATAGAGAGAACCTGGTTATTTTCAAGATAAAACGCTAGTTCCATCGATGTAAACAGTTGTGGCAAACGTTTTTGAATGTCAGGAGGTATTTCGGCACTTCCTTTACTCGCCTGTTTCATGACATCTGCGCCATTGTTGTTTTCAATCATGTTAAGACATTCTAATGCACCCCCGTTTAATATACCTTTGTGAAGAGGGGTCAACGGCAAAGAGGTATCAGGAAGTGGGCCTGTAACAGAAAATGTTCCCTTGATACGTTAAAAAATCTCTAGAAATTCGATTTTGGAAACAATCAATGGCATTCACCTCCTACACGTTCAATAAGATCCTTCTTCATTTCCCTTGTTTTCGATTTGAGAACGTGACATTTTTTACGTTTTCTATGCTGATATTTGTCTTAGGATCTGGTGATTAAATTTGAATATGCCATTTGTTTTCATTTTAGTTGATCCAAAAATCTTTTTAAATGTACATTAATTATTTCGTATATAGTACATATGTATCTATATATTCTGTTGTAAGTATGTAGTCAAAGAAAAAAATATCGTATCAAATAAGTAAAAACAAAATGCATTTAAATTGAATTGAAAATTAAAAAATATGTCAAATATGTCATATATAACTATAATTATTGATATTTTCATTACATTATATTGTAATCATTACTCAATTTCACCAATTTGTTAAATATTAAACTTCATGGTATGATTTGTTAATTATATCATGTACTGTCACCATGATTTCATTAAATGTCATCAATACCTAGTTTGTTTTCCATGGTATATGGTGGTATTGGTATTGGATTATTATTGTCGTTTTATGAAGTTTTAGCATTATCTTATGCTTTGTTCATGATTAATGGTGATAGTTGTTGTGTTCGAATGGTAATTGTTACACAATTCCGTCATTATACAATTAACAACATCATTATATGATTACACAACTTCAAAATGTCATTGTACAACCTCATTATAGTATAATATAATTTCGTCATATATATTGAATGCGAATCTGACAATGTCTCCTACAATCAGAATTAAACTGGCGTTTTCACGGGGGTTACTTTTTTCTGTTAGGGACTTGCACTATTCGCAACACAACTCCATGTACTGTTGTGCCAGTTCTCGTCAGTGACACGGCAAAATTTAACCAAATGAAATATCACGTTTACTTTGGTTCACTAAAAAGTTTGTCAGAGCTATATCAATCATATAAAAAGTTGTATATTATATAGCATATATTAAAATATCGATTGATATAACTAGTTCACCGAATCATATAATATCATATAACTTAATAATATGACGGTACATTAAAGTAATTATTGATAAACCCAAATAAAAACACAGTGATGTCATCGCAAAATATAATGATAAATTCAAATCAAATAATGAACAAAGCTTATAATATAATGAAACTAAATAATATGACGATGAATTTAAGTAATAAATGATAAAACCAAATTACGCAATGATGGCATCATATCACATTATGATAAATTGAAATATTATTATAGTGACATCACAAAATATAATGGCGAGTTCAAATCATACAATGAAGAAATTCCTTGATTTACTGAACATACAAATCCATATAGTATAGGGAACAACCAACCAATTGAAAAAAATAGACTTTTGAAACATACCCTGTGTGTAGAAAGTTTAGTATTCCCCATGCAATATTATGTGACAGCTATAGTGTTCCATAATTTAAGTCTGAATCAAAAATAATATCGACAGTGTGTCCAAGGATATCATCAGGAAAGTTAATACGTGTACTCTTTTGAGAAGTAAAGTCAATAGTTAATTATAAAGTCTAGTGTGATACTCTGTATTCAAAACGACTTACACTTACCTGTCAAGTAATCTTCTATGTGCTTCACTAAAACATTGTTGTTTGTTTCCTTGGCTAGCTCCAGTACTGTTTTACCAGAAACAGTTTTTCCCTTCAGGTCAAATCCTACGGCTATTAACTTGTCAAATACCACCTTATCCCCACGGTTAGCGCACCAATGATGGAGAGCGTTAAATCCCTTTTGTTTGTCAGGTACCATTCCACTTTCGACACAATGCGGATGTCTTTCTAAAAGATGGAGCATCATCTTTTCATCAACAGAAATTGCAGCAGCATGAAGAACAGACGTTCCTCTTCGTTTAGACCTATATGACACATCAATGCCACTTCTTACTACGGCGTCCAAACCGTCCACGTCCCCGCTGTGTGCACATTGTATCAAAGTGTCGCCTGTATATCCGGGTGCAGCGCCCGCCATGGCCTGAAAAGTAATAATATGGTTGTAGGTGCAAAATTTC
>NW_022981539.1:0-8256 GCF_902652985.1 Pecten maximus
ATTAAGTTAAGAAGATACAGTAGATATTTTCTAGCTGTACTTGTCACATAACAGTACAGAAGAAAAATCCCAATAATTTCTGATAAAATCCTTTCCCAAATTTGAACTCAACATGTCATTGTGAGAAAAGTTTTGATATCATCCATCCTCAGTTTATAAATTTTGATTGTTGAGATCAAAATTTCCAATGCCGAAAAAATCATTCAGGTAAAATATGCATATTTTTTTAGTGACATTATAAGTTAAATCAGATGATTGTAAATAATTATCTAATGAATGATATCCATGTGTATTTTTGATGTAAATTTTATGTTTCAATCTGTTTCATTCCTCACTGGATTTGCCTGGATCTGAAAACAGTAGGTAGGTAATAATTTATTGATACTACAGAGAGTTGATTGATTTACTTCATTCCCT
Source organism: Pecten maximus (assembly GCF_902652985.1). Taxonomy (NCBI): domain Eukaryota; kingdom Metazoa; phylum Mollusca; class Bivalvia; order Pectinida; family Pectinidae; genus Pecten; species Pecten maximus. The sequence goes on from NW_022981539.1 coordinate 418, forward strand.
GGACATATTGACCACAATTAATAAAACTACCAATGTTTAACCAGTCGTTGATGAAATATCGATAGGATTTTCTTCAAGCGCTAAATATGTCATATATCACTGTATGTTATTCTGTTTCTAACCAATGCCTTCACCATAATAAAATGATTTCTTATTTTATCAGTAAGGAACAAAAACTGCATTGATCATGCATTTGAAACCAATGGGAAAACATTAAAGAGATCAATAATATGAATTTTCCTTAACTCACGTTGTAATTTTTCTATTTGTGTTACACATATTTGTCCTTGTATATGCATTTTGAAAACGAACAAGTCTTTAATAAATCCTTTCTTTTTTCTTCTGCTCTCTTTTTCAATATTCACCAGTTTAAATATTTACATTTCCTTATGGATTTGATCGTGTTTTATTCTTTTATCATATTGTCCTTTGAAAGACATTTGCTATCTACTTTCACTATATATAAGTTTGTACTATTTAACAATGTCTTTGTTTGGATATTGACTCATAATGTCATGGATGATTTCATTAATTTCTTATTTCTCTTGTGTTATGTTCGTTTTCTCACATTGCAAATCATATTGAAATAGTACTAACACCTTTGCAATATTTCCAATTTGTTAGATAGCTTAATAGTGTGTTCCGGACCAATGTACGTCACTAATCATGTTAATTATTAAGTTAAGAAGATATCAATAGAATATTTTTCTAGCTGTAACTTTGTCACATAACAGTACAGAAGAAAAATCCACAATAATTTCTGATAAAATCGTTTCCAATTGAACTCAACATGTCATTGTGAGAAAAGTATTGATATCATCCATCCTCAGTTATATAAATTTTTGATTGTTGAGATCAAAATTTTCCAATGCCGAAATAATCATTCAGGTACCATATGCATATGTTTTAGTGACATTAATAAGTTAAATCAGATGATTGTAAATAATTATCTAATGAATGATATCCATGTGTATTTTTGATGTAAATTTTATGTTTCATCTGTTTCATTCCTCACTGGATTTGCCTGGATCTGAAAACAGCGAGTAGAGTAATAATTTATTGATACTACAGAGAGTTGATTGATTTACTTCATTTCCTGGACATATTGACCACAATTAATAAAACTACCAATGTTTAACCAGTCGTTGATGAAATATCGATAGGATTTTCTTCAAGCGCTAAATATGTCATATATCACTGTATGTTATTCTGTTTCTTAACCAATGCCTTCACCATAATAAATGTATTTCTTATTTTATCAGTAAGGAACAAAAACTGCATTGATCATGCATTTGAAACCAATGGGAAAACATTAAAGAGATCAATAAATATGAATTTTTCCTTAACTCACGTTGTAATTTTTCTATTTGTGTTTACACATATGTGTCCTTGTATAGCATTTTGAAAACGAACAAGTCTTTAATAAATCCTTTCTTTTCTTCTTCTTCCTCTTTTTTCAATATTCACCAGTTTAAATATTTACATTTCCTTATGGATTTGATCGTGTTTTATTCTTTTATCATATTGTCCTTTGAAAGACATTTTGCTATCTACTTTCACTATATATAAGTTTGTACTATTTAACAATGTCTTTGTTTGGATATTGACTCATAATGTCATGGATATGATTTCATTAATTCTTATTTCTCTTGTGTTATGTTCGTTTTCACATTGCAAATCATATTGAAATAGTACTAACACCTTTGCACTATTTCCAATTTGTTAGATAGCTTAAATAGTGTGTTCCGGACAAATGTACGTCACTAATCATGTTAATTATTAAGTTAAGAAGATACAGATAGAATAATTTTTCTAGTTGTAAACTTTGTCACATAACAGTACAGATGAAAAATCCCTCAAAATTTCTGATAAAAATCGTTTCCTATTGAACTCAATATGTCATTGTGAGAAAAGTATTGGATATCATCCATCCTCAGTTATATAAATTTTTGATTGTTGAGATCAAAATTTTCCAATGCCGAAATAATCATTCAGGTATAATATGCATAGGTTTTAGTGACATTAATAAGTTAAATCAGATGATTGTAAATAATTATCTAATGAATGATATCCATGTGTATTTTGATGTAAATTTTATGTTTCAATCTGTTCATTCCTCACTGGATTTGCCTGGATCTGAAAACAGATGGTAAGTAATAATGCATTTTATACTACAGAGTGTTCATTGATTTACTTGATTCCCTGGATATATTTACCACAATTAATAAAACTACCAATGTTTAACGAGTCCTTGATGAAATATCGATAGGATTTTCTTCAAGCGCTAAATATGTCATATATCACTGTATGTTATTCTGTTTCTTAACCAATGCCTTCACCATAAGGAAATATATTTCTTATTTTATCAGTAAGGAACAAAAACTGCATTGATCATGCATTTGAAACCAATGGGAAAACATTAAAGAGATCAATAAACATGAATTTTTCCTTAACTCAGGTTGTAAATTTTTAATTGTTTTTTACAAATATGTGTGTTTGTATAGCAATTTGAAAACGAACACATCTTTAATAAATCCTTTTTTTTTCTTTTTTTTTTTCAATATTCACCTGTTTAAATATTTACATTGCCTAATGGATTTGATCATGTTTCATTCCTTTATCATATTGCCCTTTAAAGACATTTTGCTATCTACACATTTCACTATATATAAGTTTGTTTTATTCGACAATGTCTTTGTTTGGATATTGACTTATAATGTCATGGATATGCTTTCATTAATTTTGATTTCTCTTGTGTTATTTTCCTTTTCTACAGTGCAAATCATATTGAAATAGTACTAACACATTTGCAATATTTCCAATTTGTTAGAGAGCTTAAATAGTTTGTTCTGGACAAATGTACGTAATTTATCATGTTAATTATTAAGTTAAGAAGATATAAATAGAATAATTTTTCTAGCTGTAACTTGTCACATAACAGTACAGAAGAAAAATCCACAATAATTTCTGATAAAATCCATTCCAATTGAACTCAACATGTCATTGTGAGAAAAGTATTGATATCATCCATCCTCAGTTATATAAATTTTTGACACAAACGTAAGTTTGAGTCTATGTCAGCGCTTTTGAGGTGTAGCTGACAAAATCTACGATGCCCTCTGGCGGATACTGCCTTGGCCAATCTAAACCGTTGCTTTACAGTAACTCCGTAATGATATGCAGTAAATATTTGTAAATATCGTAAATATTCACGATTAAAAAATGACGTATAGTAAAGTTCAGCTATAAAAAAACACCTTTTTGTTTTGTGACACAATAGTAGACACAAAACTTAAGTTTGAGTCTATGTCAGCGCTTTTGAGGCCTCTGGCGGATACTTGCTGTTGGCCAATCTAAACGTTGCTTTACAGTACTCCGTAATGTTATGCAGTAAATATTTGTTTACTTCACGATAAAAAATGACATACAGTGAAGTTCAGCTATTAAAAAAATCACCTTTTGTTTTGTTGTTATTTAGAAGCTGACAGGGCAATGTGGTTTTTTTTTTGGCATTTTCGTCGCTCTGACACAACTTCCACTGCCACTTTCACAATAGCATATTCTATCGCAAAAAAAAATAGTCCCGTTGACTTACGGTAGTCAAATGACAACACTGCAGTTTCGTTAGATATATGACAAAACAACAGAACCTCACAAATAGATAGTTTTAAAAGTATTTAATTTAAGTATGTTCTGTCGATGATACGTAGAATATTTTTCCGCGTTGACGCATTAGATTGTCACGTGGAATGATACAATCGAACTTTTCGCTGGGCTCCATATTGCTGCTTACCTGTGACCCGGAAGAAAAATCTACTAACATCACGCTGAATTTTCATCATCGACATCTATGTGTCTTTTTTTTCTTTGGTGGCATGTTACTGAATGGGTTATAATATTGATAAAGTTTCGGTCGGAATATCGTGTTATTTGTACATTGAAAATCACTCATCCAGCATCCGATTTTGTCCGCCCATCTTTCAGTAATGTAAACAATAATAAAAGCAAGAGTAGGTGATCAAACCAACTTTGACTGTCATTTTTCTCACTGAAATATTAACTTGCATGTGATTGATGTAGTCTGCAGATGGTTAGATTATATAGATGTTTTTTTACGAAAGAAAAAAAGTTGTCTATTCATCATGACAATATCACAACAACGGCAGTCGAGTACCATACGCATGTTTGCAAATAAAAAGTTAAATTCTCACTGAATAGGGTTTCGAAATGTCAAATGGACTTGTGAATATTAATATTGACTTCGGATCTATTGATTAATCCTACGTAATGCACATGAAGTTTTTCGTTTACAGAACGCGTACCGCATTAACGTGGCTGTCTGCATGCAGATGTAGACGTCACTGAAAATTTCATCTCTAATTATAGCAGAGACATATATACATCTGTATATATGTCTCTGATTATAGCGACTGATTCTTTTTTTTCTAATATTCGTGATGGTTTAAAAAAAAATAGAAAATGATCTATCATTATCATTTGAAATATTACATAAACAGTCGAAGCATATTATAAAAAGAAAGGGGTCTACGATGTACATCTACATAGACCCTTTATATGTTTGGTGGAGTTTTGAAACGCTTCAGGGGACGGTTAAAGGGCAGTAACTCTTTAGAAAACACCATTTTTCATGGAAATGTACTGATTGCTAAATTTAACCAGAGATATTTAAAGGCAGTGGAAATGTTATATTCCTACATCTGCGTTTCTGTTTCTGTCTTAAAATCATTTCAGCTTCTGAATTAAATTAACCTTGAAACTAATGCACAGTAAAGTATTGATAAATCAATGCAAATAATTTATTATAACTTAGATTTATTATTATTATTTAATCTTTTTTCTTTACAACACAGTACATTTATTTGAGAAGAACAGCAAAAATTACTAAGTTCATTATTCTTCTAAACAACAAAAATGTGTAAAACATATATCCTATTGTGAAATAACTTGGCATGACTAAAAGATAATAGTATTGTCTTGATGGCTGTTACATACTATATCATAGGTTGAGTTAAATAATTATTTTCTTCTTATCAATTAGTCAATGGTGAAAACACATTTTTTTTTTCATTTAAATTGTTAAGTCGGTTTAATGTTCAAATTCAGATTAATTTAATTAAAGCAACTATTGATAATGTATTTATGTGTTAACTTTTCTGACAAAGTCTTCAAGTAACCTGATTATATTTGACAGAGAATCAAAATAAGTAATTTTGTTGTTAAGAATAGTGGGCTTAGCCATTTACAACTGTTTAGATTCTACTTAATAAGGTTTGATTTTTAACATTTTGGCAAATTTATCTTATCAATATCCAATTTAGTTTAAAAGATAAGCAGTACTTCCATTTTTATGGAAATAAAAATTACTTCAGTGTTCTAATAATTTAAACACATGAACAATTGAAAGAAATATATTTGTATGAAAAGCATTCATAATGGACTTTGAAGAATGCTACTACATGTACAGTTCATCCAGTTTGGGCATTCGAACTACATTTTCATCTGACAGATGCTGCAGATTAAAAAAAAAACTGATTTTGAAATCGATGATATCAATACATATAGCTACATTCACATCTCACTAACATTAATTAACATGATATATACCATACATATATATATGTATCATGCAGTTACAGTTATGTATATGGTACATATACTATTGCGGAGAATATTTGATGCAATGTACATAAGTGAAAAACAAAATTCCACTTCAAATTGATTTGAACTGTACATGTGAATGAATGTGTTTTTGTTGTATAGATTATTTGTAGCTACACAGTATGGAGTGTAAACATATAACGTAGAGTGCTATATGAAAATCATGTTCACTCTAATGAGCGATTAAGAAACTGTCTCAAGTCTCGAGCTGATATGAGCATGTAATTCTAAGTTTTGAATATAGTGCTTAGTTTAATGTGCCTGTCGTGATGGTATACCCTGCCCTGTCTACATCTGCATTCTACGCCTCTAGAGTCTGTTTATCAGACCCAGGTGTTTTTAACCCACCATCATCAGATAGTGGGCTTTTCAAATCGCCCTGCGTCCGTGGTCCATCCGTCCCCCCGTCCGTAAACAATTCTTGTTATCGCTATTTCTCAAAGTACTGAAGGGATCTTCTAAAATTTCATATATAGGTTTCTCTTGGTTTCTAGTTATGCATATTGCATTTTGTGACCAATCGGAAAACAATATGGCCGACAGGCAGCCATCTTAGGTTTTGACAATTGAAGATTGTTATTGCTATTTCTCAGAAAGCACTGAATTGATCTTTCTCAAATTTCATATGTAGGTTCCTCTTGTGCTAACATGAGTTATGCATATTGCATTTTGATACCAATCGGAAAACAATAAGGCCGACAGGCAGCCATCTTGGATTTTGTCAATTGAAGTTTGTTATCCACTATTTCTCAGAAAGTGTTGACGGGATCTTTTTTCAAATTTCATAAGTAGGTTCCCCTCGGTGCCTAGTTATGCATATTGCATTTTGAGACTAATCGGAAACAACATGGCCGACAGGCAGCCATCTTGGATTTGGACAATTGAGTTTGTTATCGCTATTTTACAGAAGGTACTGAAGGGATAGAACAATCTGCCACAAACTATCATTAAAACCTTGACATAACGTCATTTCAAGCCAGGGCTCACACACGATACAAATCCTAAACAATCACACAAGTGTTTTTTTAACCCTGAGCTATCTCTTATCTAAAAAAGGCTGGTAGCTAGATGGGGGCGCTACATCAAATGTATAAATATCTTTTCAATGGCTAATGATAATGCTAATTTGTGAAGCGCTTATAGGCATGGATCCTCAAAAGTTTGAAAAGAAAGGCCTCATTAATTTTACAGGTAATCTAGGACCTTCATATTACATCTACAACTACGTATACATTAACCCATTGAAGATGTCAAATAACGATTACCTGAGTACCTATTCTGACAATAGCTGCCAAGACGCACTTGCAATCAAAAGTAGATATGAATTTCTTTCTTGCCAATATTTTGTCCTAGTCAGGTATTGGTGATTGTTCCATACAAAGTTGACCATGTCCCCACTAACACAAAAGCAGTTAAAATTAATTTGTTTTCGTTTGTGTCTTCAGTACTTTTAAGTACTTTGTATTGATTGTTCAGATTAAAATTTTCCAATGCGAAATCAATCATTCAGGTATAATATGCATATTTTAGTGACATTAATAAGTTAAATCAGATGATTGTAAATAATTACTATGAATGATATACCATGTGTATTTTTGATGTAAATTTTATGTTTCAATCTGTTTCATTCCTCACTGGATTTGCCTGGATCTGAAACAGCAGGTAGGTAATAATTTATTGTACTACAGAGAGTTGATTGATTTACTTCATTCCCTGGACATATTGACCACAATTATAAAACTACCAATGTTTAACCAGTCGTTGATGAAAATATCGATAGGATTTTCTTCAAGCGCTAAATATGTCATATATCACATGTATGTTATTCTGTTTCTTAACCAATGCCTTCACCATATAAAATGTATTTCTTATTTTATCAGTAAGGAACAAAAACTGCATTGATCATGCATTTGAAACCAATGGGAAAACATTAAAGAGATCAATAAATATGAATTTTTCCTTAACTCACGTTGTAATTTTTCTATTTGTGTTTACACATATGTGTCCTTGTATAGCATTTTGAAAACGAACAATCTTTAATAAATCCTTCTTTTTTTTTTCTTCTTTTTTCAAAACACCGTTTAAATATTTTCATTTCCTTAGGTTTTATCGTGTTTTTTCTTTTAATATTTTCATTTTGGTTTTCCCTTTAAAGGGAAA
>NW_022981540.1:0-8287 GCF_902652985.1 Pecten maximus
AGTCAGAAAATTCTTGCTGTCAAATGGATAGTTATAGAACCGACGGTTTATTATAGTTCGATGTCTATCAGGATTTCATTTCAGTTCTTTGAAAGCAGCGCATATTGATGTATATGATTTACATAGCCGGTATTGTTTGTTGTAGATCTGTGCAGAGGATGAACATCCGCTGTCAAATGGATGTGTAGAACCATTCACAGTTTGTCAAGGTATAAAGGAAAACAACATTTTTTAAGTACTATATTCAAGAATGTCTATCTTATTTTTTCCGGTGATGGAATGTTATTGCTAAAAAAAGAAAGAAAAAAAAGAAAAAAAAAATCTTGGATAATCACACAAATGTGAAACATATTCATATACATAGCGAAACTGTTTGACCATCACAAATATAGCTCTACGAACCACGTAATAAGGAAATGTATTGATTCTTTTTTTTTTAAATATTAACATTGATGACCAGATGCTATGCGTCCCGCCATGCCTATCCGTTCTCACAATTTAACAATCATCGTTTGTTTTGTTTTTTAAACGCAAGAAAGTACAACGACTATCCCGCAATCACCAAACTCTACGCCCATGTCCCCCCCCCTCCCAATACGACGAACGTCATCCAGTTAACAGGTAACCTTGGCGCTCATACGAATATGGTAACCGTGCCACAACCTTCGAATTTGACCATCTCGACTATGAATACGACCAATACTTCGGAAACAACATCAATGACAACTCACGCACATTATCAGACAAATCAGATATTAACAACTCAAAATACCGTTAACGCTTCGCATTCAACAACAAAAGCGACAATGCTGACTTCAAATACTGCCAACACCACGCCATCGGCAACCGAATCAGATGACCCCAATTTCGAATACCGGCAGCACCACGCCATTGGCGCCCAATCAGACAAACCCGATTTCGAATACCACCAGCACCACACCATTGACAACCAATCAGACAAACCCAATTTCAAATACCGCCAGCACTACACCATCGGCAATCAATCAGATCATTCCAATTTCAAATACCACCAGCACCCCGCAATCGACTTCGAATCCGACCACCCCGGCAGCAAATATAACCGCCACTCCTCCATCGGCATCCAGTGTGAACGTCCCACCTCCAACAAATACCACAAACTTTCCCCAACTAACACAGATGCAGACCACTGCACACCAACCAAACCTGATAACCACACATCAGGAGACAACGATGCCCTCCCCAGAATCGACAACAACAACAACTGCTGGGACAACAACAACACAGCCAGTGTGTCCTTCGTCTGCAGTACGGTACAACCACCAAGGGAAGGTTATATGTTACTGGGCAATGGACGGAGCTACCCTCACAGGGAAACAGCAGCTGGCCTTCGATTTCTGTACACAAAGTGGGGGTCATTTACCCATCATACCTGACGCAGGTGCCAATGTGATTGTGAAAGATCTTATATCGGAAAGGTAAGCGACTCCAATATACAAAACATTTAGAGAATAAACAATGCACTAAATAAGATACTTCAGCATACAGGTATTTTAATGCTTCTATCTACGTGTACTGTATCTGTATTGAATTTGCCCAGTGCAAAGGTTAATACAAAATGACCGTCCGTAATACTTCAAACATTGCAACATAATAGGCTCTTGTTTTATTTTGTCAGAATACAGATACCCACGGTCAGAAATAGTTAACATATTGTCGCTTAAGTCACGTTTTATACTTTCTCTGTATTTCCTGTGCCTACAACGAAGAAGTAAGGTTTTCACGGGGGATACTCCCTATAAAGATGAAACAAGAGGCCCATGGGCCTTAAGATTTCATTAGTCGTTAACATCTTACTATTTTCTATGCTTTTTTTTTTTAATTCTTAACAGTTCTTGCATTTATGAAATTTGAAATAGTAAAGTTTAGCTTCTCCCCACGTGGAAACATGAAATCCAGGCGCCGTTAAACAATTTTAAAAACAAAAACCTTAAAGACCCTTCCTTCAGTTGAATTCTACCATATCTGGGTCTTGAGAAGACTGATGAAATTTCAGTCAATTACATCAAACTTTGTTAAGGATTTTTTTTTAAGTTGAATATGTCAAAATGCTATCTATAACGATGAACGACGGATGACGGACTATTGACGGCGACGGACGAAGACGCATTGTTAAAGGTCACCGGGGTTCGCTCAGGTGACCTAAATCGGAGTCGTTTTATATGTCATTATTTACAAGATGTAACCATGACTTTTATACTTGTTATTGCAGGTACGAAAATTTCTTTTTGAACTATAAAGTAGATAATAGTAGTCGAAAATTGAAAACATCTTTCGGAGATATCCAGGATTGGGCAAATGGTTTAAACACAACACAATCTAGTCACAGGTGTGTGTTGATAGACCGAACAGGTACCTGGGCAACTTCCATTTGTGACACATCCGGAGATAATGGTGTCATCTGTTCAAAGTGTGAAGTGGGAGGTAAGACTATATCATGTTATCATCTAGATTTAATTGGGTTTTTGTTTATTTGTTTTTATTATTATTATTATTATTTATTTATTTACTTTTTCTAATTTATTTATCTATTTATGTGTTTGCTTTCGTTGAAGCTCTTGATACTTATTGTTCCAGAACCCCTGTTCTTCTTTTCCCAACCTTTTAATACATTTAATAATTTCCCCAAGCCAACTTGTGCTGAACGCAATTCGCATTAATTGATACGAGTTGATATTCTGTATTTCTTGTTTCTCTGTGGTCTACAGATAACAGTTTTAACTTTTGTTAACAAGTATTGATTGCGAAGCTCACTGGCGGCAGCGATCCACACTATGCACTCATTATTAATGTATGTATAATGATGTCATTTTGAAATAGTATGAAAGATAACATCACTCTAAGGCCTCTTATGGATGTATAAACCAAATTAAAAGGGTATGAACTCCATAAAATTTAAAGTGGGTTCATGTGCAAGAAAAGGAAAAGTTAAGTCTACCAAATGATAATATGCGGGGAAAAAAATCAAAAACCATAATCTGTTCTGAATGATTTTGCCATAACACAACTCCTAGACCTCTTATGACTGTATTAGCCAAATTAAAAGGGTGTAAGGTGTATGCTTTTGGATTTATAAGCTTTCCAAAAACTTACCCATTCCCCGACAAAAAAAGCAGTTTTCAATTTGACGTCGATATAATCTTTTTCACATTAACCTTTAAAAATATGCCATGAATTACACAAATCGCTTACTTGACACGTTCTTAAATGGCCCTGGCTGTTAATAGGACGCTAAACAAAAACAAACAAACAATACTCCTTTTAGGTGAAGTATATTATTATTTCTCCCCTACTAACCTAAACAATTTTACTTTTACTTTTATTTACACTGTAGTATACGAAATTCCAAGATTCCTTGGATGGCTTTGAGTATACTCGAGTTCTGAAAAGTGAATTTGTGTCGATTGCGAAATTTCTTTGCTGCTAAAATGGGGGGAGGGGGTATATTTTATAACATGGGTGTGGTGGGTGATGGGTTATATAGTCATCAATTTGTGCATCAGGGTGTGTGCGTATACGTTTGACCGTCCAACCATTCGCCATAACCGTGTTTACACAATATCTCAGGATCATCTGAGCAGATTTTGGGCCCCGAGACCCCTCGCCAAAAAAACAATTCTCACTTTCCTATTATTGATTTAATATATTGTTGTAATGATCACATTATCTTTCAGACTCAAGTTGCTATGCCGGCAACCCATACTGCAGCCCTTGTTCCTGTTCCAACTACATCATCAATACAATAAATATTACAAAGGAGTTACAAAAAAATCTGGACAGTTTGAAGAAGAAAACGGCAGTTAATAGGAGGGCGCTGTCGTCGTCAAAGCGCCGTATCACGTGTGCTGAAGATTCCCGGAAATCATCCGCTGCCATGGGTTACATGGGCGCCTCTCTACTCACTGTGGTTTTTGGCGGCCTTTTCTTACTAGACATACCATTGTTGTTTCTGGAATTCAAAACCCACATATTGGGCCTTTGTCATGGGTAGCAATCATAGCGTTCTTTATCGTTTGTATGTACATACTAATTCAGTATATGCTATTGTCAGAGTTGAAAATGTACGTATGACGAAGTTATAAAGTTTACGTCACCAAATGTGAATTTTTCCAGGACGTAATTTCTAAAAAAAAATCCATATTGTCTTTAAATCGCATTTTGTTAATAAAACTTCATCTTTTCTAGTGGCTGCATTTATCAATCAACAGGGCCTGTTTTGAAACTCGCAAATGTCTATATAGAATATATATGTGGATAGCTATCAATATTCAATGACTCATTTGTAACACACTGAAGTTGTGTGAAGTAAAAATATAATTGACCAAAGATGCAAGTCCAAAGAAATGTCAGCATTTCAAATAAAAGACTACAAAATGTCAACATTCAAAAGAAAAGAAAAGAGGTCCATGGGTCTTAACAGTCACTTGAGTTCTGATATACAGATATATATATTCAATGCTTTTCTTTATTCTTTAAATTAGGAATTTAACAGATTTTACCAGTGTGACCTTGAAGATAGTTCGAGGTCATATAATCAAACAAAGTGTTCAGTCTGTTATCCAAACATGGCCCAATACCTTGACCTTGGACCTCCTGGTTATTGAGAGATCGCTTAAAAATTTAAACACATTTGACCTTTGTGAACTTCATACCAATATTGAAACTGTTGTTGTTTTTTTTTTGTCTTATCTATTAATAAACATGTATTTAATCTGGGTGACTTGGTAAAGGGCAATGATTTTGACAACTTTGATAGAACTTCATCCCTGTATGATACTGGCCCAATACCATGACTTTCGACATCTTAGTTAATAAGAAGTTATTTAACAATTTCAATACATACGACACCATTGACCATGAAAGTAGGTCAAGGTCACGCATTTAAACAAATGATGTAACCCCTCATCCTGGCCTACTACTTGCCTAATATCATGACTCTGTGCCTCTAAGTTGATGAGAAGAAGTCCTTTACAGATTTTTAACATATATATGTTGTATTTGACATAGAAGGCTAAGGTCATCCATATGATTAACTTTGGTAGTCCTTTACCCCAACATGTTACGAGCCCAATATCAGTAGTCTATAAGTAGTTGATAAGAAGAAATGGTTGAAAAAAATAACTTATTTGACACCTGTAACCTTGAATGTGAGTCAAGTATGAACAGACATAGTAGCCTTTCATCCAAGTGTGCTATTAGCCGGATATCATGACTCTGGTCCTCATGCTTCATTAGAAGATTTGAACGTATTACATTTGACTCCTGACCTTGAAAGTAGGTCAAGGTCATTCATTTGAACAACATTGGTGGCGAACATGCCACTGGCCCAATATCATGACTCTTGGCCTCTTGATAATTGAGAAGTCAAAAAATGTCAATAGTTTAGGACACACACAGTGCATAATGCACACTGAACGATGAAGCTGCCAGAAAAAAGGAAATTGCAAAAGACTTTTTTTAAGGTTACCTATAGTCTTATAAAATTTAGCTTGAAGAATCAAACAGCCCTTAACTGCTACATCTAACTACAAATCTTTTAATAACATTATATAACTCAAGCATTTCAATATTCAATTATGGCTATATATGGTGATCGGTCATGAAACTTATTACCCTTGCAGTGATTTTTTCCAAAAAGCTGGGTCATGATATTCACTTTCGCAATTATTTTAGCCTGGCAATCTAGGTCGCAGGGGCATGCTAATAGTATATATTGTTTCCAGACTTATTAGTCAACAGACAAAACACTTTCCCATGGGTGATGGCTGAAAGAAACAGATTGTCACATTTGACCCAATACAGAGGGGACATAATTTTGCGTGATGACTAATATTCACAATAATCACAATCAAATGCTTGGGCACCTTAGGATGTTACATGCAAATCAACATTTTTGACTGTTGTCTAGCTTGTTACAATTTCTAACAATTTTCAAGGGAAGCAGTCGAAAATACTTTATTTATATTTACATAAAGAGTTGGGTATCATTATAATTTTGTTCATAGATCTAGATATTTTAAGATAGAGATTTTACAATGAAAGTGACAAGGGAAAAAGCAATCAGCTGAGATAAAAAAAACTCACTGTTATATAATTTTCCCTAGTAGAAAGGCAAGATGTACAATTAAATAATTATATAGGCTTTGGCAATGGTTTAAACTGGTGACAATGGGCATCCCCAACATGTTATACCAATATCAACTCCAGTACCTGGTCCTGAGTAAAGTCTGTTAGTTGACTGAATTTTCTCTTTAATTTGATAGAATTTGGTCTGGATCATTATTTGATCAAAGACGCTCAAACAATCAGCATGACTACCCAGGGGCAGAGGGAGAGGAACCAACCATTGAAATACTCCAGTAGGTGATAAAAGATGTTTGATCCTCTTGTTCATTATTGATATTATTGATCTATTTTTGTTTAAGATACATTTTTTTGTAACAATGTGAATAATTATGGACTCTTGTTCAGAACAAATATTAAGAATATCCCAGTGCTTTACAAAATAAAGAGTTTAAAAATGGTTAGAGAAATGCAAAAATAAAATGCAGTTTTTTTGTGTGTAATTTTGGGCCACAACATCTTTTTTAAAATCCATACAATTATATACAGAATGAAGATTAATAAATCTCAGTACTGGTGTACCAAGATCACCTATCTATACAGCATTGAGCCTCCTTCGTCCAATAATCAAATCAGCCATTCAGGACTAATTTAAGGAAATGTTTACAGATTAGAGATGGACATCAGACAGATAACAATACGCAATGACAAAAGATCATTGGCCTCCTTCACAAGATGAGCTAAAAATTAAGAAAAACATGATTTATACTCTTTATATTAATTTTGTATTGGTCACATATAACATATTACAATTTACATACCCTGGTACTTCTCTCAGATGTCTCTTCGTATTGATAGAAAATTAGAGATTATCAAAAAAAATTCCTGTGATTTTTTTCTAGTGTATTATTACATTGTCAATATATATTTTTTGTAATGATTACACTAAATCTTATTTTATTACTACACTCTCCATATCACCAAATTTGAGTTTTGGGCTGTTAAAAGTGACAGTATAAATAGGGTTCACTACATCTGTAGTACAGATGAACTTGGTCATGATAGTGAAAACCTGAAAGAGCCTTAAATTAACTTCCATTACACTGAAACATACAATTACATCATATTTTAAATATAACAAGGTTTATTACTCAATAAGAATACTAGAATATGATTCCCACTTCATCTTCCTATTTGTTGTTGATCCTATTCCAAGCAGAATTGGTTGGTGTAGACTGATTTTTTCAATTTTACAATCCAGGGGAAGTAACTCCTTGAAAACGTCAACTCTGCATCATAAAATGTCCAGTAGAGATGAAATCACCATCTCTAGCACTTACAAAATTCTTTCTCAAATATTCGCTTTTCACAACTCTTTCTCATCCATTAAAAAGATGTTGACACTTCTAAGCACTCCCATTACTATGATGTTTTTGCATCCTGAAAATAAGAGAAATTTATCTTATAAAGTACATGGGTGTATTTGCAATATTATGTGACCCATACATTTAATAATATAGATCTTTCTTCCGAAATTCTTCTTCTTCTTCGTTAACAATATTCAGGTATTAGATATGGCTTGTATCTTGGCATTTGCCTGTTGCCTATGATCACCTATTTTTATTTCAACATTTTCTGCTGAACAAAAATGGATAGGATATGACATCAGGAAAAGTTACAATATACATTCTTCTTTTTATTAATTTCTTTATGACACAGTCATTGCAATTATCAAACAGATATATGAACATGAGGCTTTTTCTCAGGGCTTTTAGGGGCTATTACCGTGCCCCATTTCCAATTGGAATTATTTCTTATTTAAGTAAAATTCCCCGAAATGGCAGTTCACTCCTGATTTTTTCTCCCCAATTCACAAATATTCTTCAAAAAAAAGACAAAAAAGGCCCCATCTGAAACCAATGAAATAAGGCGTAAAATAAAGCCCTGAAACAATACATTTAGTATGTCACCATGTTCCTACTAGACCAGATATTTCAGTGTCAATATTCCACTCGGATATACACATTGTAATAAAATGAATCCATTTCTTTTTCAGTTCCATGGCATTCACTAAGAAATGTTTGATAATAGATTGGTCCTGGGTAATATTTTGTTTGATTAGCAAATAGCTATCAACATTCTCTGAATGTTCAGTGACAACTTCTTGACATAAATTCCGATACTA
>NW_022981541.1:0-8159 GCF_902652985.1 Pecten maximus
GGTTAACAAATCCAAATAAAAACATGACCCCGGACCAAAAATTTTTTAAAAATAAATTTAAAGCGCCCAAAACCCAAAAAACAAATTTTGAAATCCAATTTTTCTTTTCCAACCGTTTTTTGAAAAAATCCCCACCAAGTGAAAACCCCGTAAACCAAATTTCCCAAGGGATTAAAAAAAAAAAAAATCTAAATATAGATGATCAACTTGATCACTGCGTACTTATCCCCTAACCCTAACCCTAACCCTAACCCTAACCCTAACCTTAACCCTAACCCTTGAATGTAAGGTTTATGGTAAGGCTAAGGTTAAGGTTTGAGTGTAATGTTCAGGTTTAAGTTTAAGGCTAAGGTTTATGTGTGAGGTTAAGGCTAAGGGTAAGGTTTATGTTTGAGGTTAAGGCTAAGGGTAAGGTTTATGTTTGAGGTTAAGGCTAAGGCTAAGGTTTAGGTTCGGGGGTAAGGTCTAGGTTTCAGTGTAAGGTTTATATTTGAGGTTAAGGCTAAGGTTTAGGTTTGTGGGTAAGGCTATGGTTTGAGTGTAAGGTTTAGGGTTAAGGTTAAGGCTAAGGCTTTGGTTTGAGTGTAAGGTTTAGGGTTAAGGTTAAGGCTAAGGTTTTGGTTTGAGTGTAAGGTTTATGTTTGATGGTAAGCCTAAGGTTAAGGTTAAGGTTTGAGTGTAAGGAATAGATTTGAGGTTCAGGCTAAGGTTTAGGTTTGAGGCTAAGGTTTAGGTTTCAGTGTAAGGTTTTTATTTGAGGTTAAGGCTAAGGTTTATGTTTGAGGGTAAGACTAATGTTTGAGTGTAAGGTTAAGGGTAAAGGTTAAGGCTAAGGTTTAGGTTTGAGTGTAAGGTTTTGATTAGAGGTTAAGGCAAAGGTTTAGGTTTGAGTGTAATGTTTATATATGAGGTTACGGCTAAGGTTTAGGTTTGAGTGTAAGGTTTAGGGTTAAGGTTAAGGCTAAGGTTGAGGTTTGAGTGTAAGGTTTTGATTAGAGGTTAAGGCAAAGGTTTAGGTTTGGGTGTAATGTTTATATATGAGGTTACGGCTAAGGTTTAAGTTTGAGTGTATGGTTTAGGTTTGAGTGTAAGGTTTAGGGTTAAGGTTAAGGCTAAGGTTTAGGTTTGAGTGTAAGGTATATGTTTGAAGGTAAGGCTAAGGTTAAGGTTTGAGTGTAAGATTTATGTTCGAGGGTAAGGCTAATGTTTGGGTTTGAGGATAAGGCTACGATTTAAGTGTAAGGTTTATGGTTAAGGTTAGGGTTTGAGTGAAAGGTTTTAGATTTGAGGTTAAGGCTAAGGTTTAGGATTGAGTGTAATGTTTATGTTTGAGGATAAGGCTAAGGATTAAATTTGATATGGAAGTTTATGGTTTCAATAATTTTATGTATTGAGACTATTTTTTTAGAGTCAGAACAAATGTATGAGCATACTTAGAAGCGATGCTACTGAATATTTTCCTTTGACTTAGTCTGATCATGTTATATCACAAACAGGAGCATGAACAAATCAAATGCTGTTTTTTCTCCATAACACGTCAAAAATCACTATCATAATCATTAAATAATGAAAGAATTAACGGAGAATGAGGAAACAAACAATATAATTATAATCACTAGACAAGTGCATCAGCTAGAGTTATCAAATATATTCTTGAGAAGTCGAAAGCATTTGAAAACTCAATCAAACATTGTTAAATCAATTCAACGGCATGGTTATGGTAACGAGACTTTCACTCACCGAAGGTATGCATTAATTAAACAAGTGGTTTCCTAAGTCAACGTTGTACATCCAAATAAAAACATCGACCGGGACCAAGCTGATTAATAAGCGCCAAAACTACAAATGAAATCATTATCTCACCGATTGGTCTCCACAAGTGACGTCACCATTCAAGATCTAAATATAGATGATCAACTTGATCACTGCGTACTTATCCCCTAACCCTAACCCTAACCCTAACCCTAACCCTAACCCTAACCCCCAACCTTAACCCTAACCCTAACCCTAAACCTAACCCTAACCCAACCCTAACCCTAACCCCTAACCCTAACCCTAACCCAACCCTAACCCTACCTTATTATGGGATGATGGGTAACAAAGTGGGTAATACCTAGTTATGGGGTGATGGGTAACAAAGTGGGTAATACCTAGTTATGGGTTGATGCGTAATAGCTAGTAATTGGGTGATGGGTAACAAAGTGGGTAATACCTAGTTATGGGGTGATGGGTAACAAAGTGGGTACTACCTAGTTATGGGGTGATGGGTAACAAAGTGGGTAATACCTAGTTATGGGGTGATGGGTAATACGTAGTTATGGGGTGATGGGTAACAAAGTGGGAAATATCTAGTTATGGGGTGATGGATAACAAAGTGGGTAAAACCTAGTTATGGGGTGATGGGTAATACCTAGTTATGGGGTGATGGGTAACAATGTGGGTAATACCTAGTTATGGGGTCATGGGTAACAAAGTGGGTAAAACCTAGTTATGGGGTGATGGGTAATACCTAGTTATGGGGTGATGGGTAACAAAGTGGGTAATACCTAGTTATGGGGTCATGGGTAACAAAGTGGGTAAAACCTTGTTGCTGGGTGATGGGTAACAAAGTGGGTAATACCTAGTTATGGGGTGATGGGTAACAAAGTGGGTAATACCTAGTTATGGGGTGATGGGTAACAAAGTGGGTAATACCTAGTTATGGGGTGATGGGTAATTCCTAGTTATGGGGTGATGGGTAACAAAGTTGGTAATACCTAGTTATGGGGTGATGGGTAATACCTAGTTATGGGGTGATGGGTAACAAAGTGGGTAATACCTAGTTATGGGGTCATGGGTAACAAAGTGGGTAAAACCTAGTTGCTGGATGATGGGTAACAAAGTGGGTAATACCGAGTTATGGGGTGATGGGTAACAAAGTGGGTAATACCTAGTTATGGGGTGATGGGTAACAAAGTGGGTAATACCTAGTTATGGGGTGATGGGTAACAAAGTGGGTAATACCTAGTTATGGGGTGATGGGTAATTCCTAGTTATGGGGTGATGGGTAACAAAGTTGGTAATACCTAGTTATGGGGTGATGGGTAACAAAGTGGGTAATACCTAGTAATGGGGTGATGGGTAGCAAAGTGGGTAATACCTAGTTATGGGGTGATGGGTAAACCTAGTTATGGGGTGATGGGTAACAAAGTGGGTAATACCTAGTTATGGGGTGATGGGTAGCAAAGTGGGTAATACCTAGTTATGGAGTGATGGGTAATACCTAGTTATGGGGTGATGGGTAACAAAGTGGGTAATACCTAGTTATGGGGTCATGGGTAACAAAGTGGGTAAAACCTAGTTATGGGGTGATGGGTAACAAAGTGGGTAATACCTAGTTATGGGGTGATGGGTAACAAAGTGGGTAATATCTAGTTATGGGGTCATGGGTAACCAAGTGGGTAATACCTAGTTATGGGGTGATGGGTAACAAAGTGGGTAATACCTAGTTATGGGGTGATGGGTAATTCCTAGTTATGGGGTGATGGGTAACAAAGTGGGTAATACCTAGTTATGGGGTGATGGGTAATACCTAGTATGGGGTGATGGGTAACAAAGTGGGTAAAACCTAGTTGCTGGGTGATGGGTAACAAAGTGGGTAATACCTAGTTATGGGGTGATGGGTAACAAAGTGGGTAATACCTAGTTATGGGGTGATGGGTAACAAAGTGGGTAATACCTAGTTATGGGGTGATGGGTAACAAAGTGGGTAATACCTAGTTATGGGGTGATGGTTAATTCCTAGTTATGGGGTGATGGGTAACAAAGTTGGTAATACCTAGTTATGGGGTGATGGGTAATACCTAGTTATGGGGTGATGGGTAACAAAGTGGGTAATACCTAGTTATGGGGTGATGGGTAATACCTAGTTATGCAGTGACGGGTAACAAAGTGGGTAATAACTAGTTATGGGGTGATGGGTAACAAAGTGGGTAATACCTAGTTATGGGGTGATGGGTAACAAAGTGGGTAATACCTAATTATGGGTTGATACGTAATACCTAGTTATTGGGTGATGGGTAAGAAAATGGGTAATACCTAGTTATGGGGTGATGGGTAATACCTAGTTATGGGGTGATGGGTAACAAAGTGGGTAATACCTAGTTATGGGTTGATCGGTAATACCTAGTAATGGGGTGATGGGTAACAAAGTGGGTATTACCTAGTTATGGGGTGATGGGTAACAAAGTGGGTAATACCTAGTTATGGGATGATGGGTAACAAAGTGGGTGATACCTAGTTATGGGGTGATGGGTAACAAAGTGGGTAATACCTAGTTATGGGGTGATGAGTAACAAAGTGGGTAATACCTAGTTATGGGTTGATTGGTAACAAAGTGGGTAATTTCTAGTTATGGGGTGATGGGGAACAAAGTTGGTGATACCTAGTTATGGGGTGATGGGTAACAAAGTGGGTAATACCTAGTTATGGGGTGATGGGAAACAAAGTGGGTAATACCTAGTTATGGGGTGATGGGTAACAAAGTTGGTGAGACCTATTTATGGGGTGATGGGTAAGAAAGTGGGTGATACCTAGTTATGGGGTGATGGGTAATACCTAGTTATGCGGTGATGGGTAACAAAGTATAATGTTTTGTTGGGTAACATAGACATATATCGTTCTGTGCATGCTCAGAACCTCGTTCTGATATGCATCATCTCGGCCCAGAGAGCGCTTGAAACGGTTGACCTACAGATCAACGTCAATTAGCTCCAAATTGATACTGACACGTGCAGAAAAACAAAACACTATAACTGACAGGTAAGTCCATTTTGCCTTCTCACTTATTTCAGTAAAATTAACAAACTAATAGCACACAAACTGGGTACAGAAAAGTTGGTAAAACTTTGTAATGGGCTGATTAGTAACCGATTGGGTATAACCAACGTAACACACTAGGTAATTAACAAAAAGTGAACAACAAAGTGTGTGGTCAACAAAGTGAGTGACACTACATATTTAGTGGCAGTCGGTAAAACCTATCTAGAGTGAGATTGGTAACACAAAGTGGATATAACCCAGTTAGTGGGTAATGGGTAACAAAGTTGGTGACCAACTTCAACCTATTATTGGGTGGTCTTTGAGTATTTCAGCATGTTTCATTATTTTCACTTTCGCTTTCGTTTCTGCTTTCGCGCCAATTCTATTTTTTGGAATGATGAAATCACTCGTTGTTGCGCACTGAATAATATGTAGCAATCGTATCTTTGTTGCAGCAGTGTTATACAAGTACAGGTACCGAACGAATTCTTTATCTGCGGGTAAGTACGCAATGCTTTCTATTATCCATAACACTTTTTTACATATTCATTTTATTCAATATCAACATTTTAATTTACAATACAATTTTCTAATGCAATAGGACTCCCATTCAACACACATTTTGCATACAAAATAATACATCTGAAATAATCGTAATTTAATTTTTCTTGATTTTCAAATCAACTCACCAATCTAATTTAAGTGAATTATATTAACCTATACGTAAGTAAGAATCTATTAACCCTAACCCTCACCCTGACAATGGTGGGGTGCGGATGTGTCCTCGCATTTCCTAACCCTAACCCTACCCTAACCCTAAGAGTTATTTCCCTTTACATCTAACCTATTTTTAGGAATGATTTAGCATATTTTTAGAAATGGTGGAATTCACTTACTTTTTCGCACTTTCAGCTTTGTTGCGGCACTCTTAACGGCATATCAGCATATAATGCAATCATATTTTTTGAACTAGAACACTTCCTTCAAACACGAAATTTCTGTGGACAAAGAAATATTGTGAAAGTGTGTCTTTCTCCTTTGTGATGTGTGGATTTTCCTCGACAAATTTTAATAAGGTTAGTTTGCTAAACATCATCAAGACAAACCAGTCTACATACATGGGGTGATATGATCAACCTTAACGGAAACCTTCAGGTTAAGGTTAAAGTAAAGGTAAAGGTTAAGGTTGATGTTAAGGTTGAGGTTGAGGTTCAGGTTGAGGTTAAGGTTAAGGTTAAGGTTGAGGTTAAGGTTAAGGTTAAGGTTGAGGTTGAGGTTAAGGTTGAGGTTGAGGTTAAGGTTGAGGTTGAGGTTGAGGTTAAGGTTGAGGTTAAGGTTGAGGTTAAGGTTGAGGTTGAGGTTAAGGTTGAGGTTAAGGTTGAGGTTAAGGTTGAGGTTAAGGTTGAGGTAAAGGTTGAGGTTGAGGTTGAGGTTAAGGTTGAGGTTGAGGTTAAGGTTGAGGTTGAGGTTAAGGTTGAGGTTGAGGTTGAGGTTAAGGTTGAGGTTGAGGTTGAGGTTAAGGTTGAGGTTGAGGTTGAGGTTAAGGTTGAGGTTAAGGTTAAGGTTGAGGTTAAGGTTGAGGTTAAGGTTAAGAATTCATCATAGAACACAACCATGGAAACAATATCTAAATACATTGAGTATTAAAGGAAATATGACTGTTTGAATTACATATATATCTTAATTTTATACGAAATTTATTAAACAAGTTCGGTGCAGGTTAAGTTCCTAATTCATTTAATAAGTTTGCTACAAGTATGTATATGGGCTTATTTTTGTTAAGAATACATCATACAACAAAACCATGCAAACAATATCTAAATATATTGAGTATTAAAGGAAATATGACTGTTTGAATTACATATATATCTTACTTTTATACGAAAATTATCACACAAATTTCGGTACAAGTTAAGTTCATAATTCCGTAAATAATTATGAAACAGGCATACATATGGGCTTATGTTGTTAAGAATACAACATACAACACAACCATGGAAACACTATCTAAATATATTGAGTATTAAAGGAAATATGACTGTTTGAATTACATATATATCTTACATTTATACCAAAATTATTACACAGAGTTCGGTACAGGTTAAGTTCCTAATTTCGTAAAGAATTGTGATACGCTTTTAACATAAAGATAGAATGAAACCTTAATTTAAACGATTCGGCATGATCTGTGAAGAGCAGAAAGACATCAGCAAATAGATGTTAAGTTTTGAAATGAAAAAGTTATGGGCAATTTACTGCATCGTTTATAAATTTGCCGATATTCGTTTGTGATGTTGTATTGAAAAGCATTTATTTAAGATATGATATCTCGTCTCGTCTAGATCATGTAGAAACATATATTGCATATCAAATTAAAGGTGTTTATATGACCAATCTGATACAATAAACGATATTCCATATTCTGTATAGAGCAGAAAGAAATCAGCAAATAAATGTAATGTTTGAATATGAAGCCAGAACTGTTAGCGAGTTTTATCTTGTTAACATTGCGTGTATTTGCCATTAAATCTACATGTCGAAGCATATCGCTATAAAACCTATATAGGCATACTCAGTGATTTCTCCTCTTTCTGTCGGTATATGATAAGCCTAGTAAAAGTCTTGAATCCTGAAACGCAAACACGTTTTCTAGACCTAACACTAATGAAAATGACGGCCGACACGCAAATGAATACTCGTTTTTGTTTGTTGTTGGCTTCTTCATTCCTTCATTTCTCTTAACTCCTTTAACATAAAGACAGAATGAAATATTTGTGTTAATGTACAATATATCTTCTTCCCAATGCACTTTCCAGTTTTTTCCTAGGTAAACGGGAACCTATTTTCATTTTCGAGTATATCAAACCATGCCGCATTGCATTACAAATAGGTAGGTATGCTCGCTGCTTGAAGTGTCTTCGGTTAGGTTCGAGTGGAGCCTATATAAAGCGGGTGTCCGGCATTGTCATTGTGGAACGCCCGCGGCCTTAGGGCCAATATTTCGGAACTAAAACAACTAATTTCAGAAAATCTCGATATAGATATTATCAAAATTCAAGTAAGACAAAATTTAAAGCTACCAAAAATAACAGGCTATTACGAACCTATTAAATTTGGAAATTCAAAAACAGGTTTAGCCATGTATATCAGAAACAATCTCGCCTTCAAGTGTATCACAATCACAAATATTACACCAAAGATTGAAATGATAGGGGCAGAGATACACAGCGAAGATAGAGTCACAGCAGTATTTAATATATATATATATCAGTCCCAGTGTAACAATTGATGATCAAGACCTAGATACAATTACCACCATTCTTAATAAGTACCAACATTTTTATCGGGGTTATAACAAT
>NW_022981542.1:0-8213 GCF_902652985.1 Pecten maximus
GGAACGATAGAACATGGAATGCTATCAAAAGACAGTGCCTACTAAGTCAAGGCTGGTGGGCAATTTTTTTATCGGTACCGGAAATAAAAATTCTTAAGAGAAAACGGCATTAAAATTGAATTAATTATGAAATGGTAATTTTAATATCTTGATAAGCTTTAAATTTAAAGTGATGGCTTTTGGTTAATAGCCGAGTATAGATATCGTGCTACTCAGAAATATAACAAATAAGATATATAATAAATATCAGGGGGAGATAACTCCAATGTTTTCTCCTCCACCCCCTAATTTCTGGACTTTTTGTAAAAAATGAAGGAAAAAAGGTCCGGGCGAGAAAAAAATCAGGATTAGAGCCATATCTTAGATAAAAGAGTCGAAACACAGCACACGGGACAGGGAAGCGGGCTAGTGACAACAAAACAACCATATATATCACCAAACACTGAACTTGGGTACTGACAACAGACAACCAACACATCACCGAATACCGAATCGGGGTAGTGACAACAGAACAACCAGACACACACCCATACATTGAACCGGGGTAGTGCCAGCAGTACAACCAGACATACCACCGGACCCGAGTCATGATATATACCGCTACCATTGAAATACAAAATGTATGTCCGTATCTTCCCTGGTCTATGGTCCTCCATGTGGCTCTACATGGGTCATATTTTCATTATAAATCCCCCCTGAGTCTAACTTCCTCTCTAAATTCTGCTACAACTCCTCCAAGATGAGAATCCCATCCGAAAATGTGCTAGTCGGTCCCATCATCTGGTTTCCAGGGACGCTGGAGGGCCCCAAAATGTCATATGCGGTAGCTTGCTATAGAGGCCAACCAACCAATTGTTTTCCCATAGACTTTAGTGTTAACGTTTGGAGTATTTCATTCAAATTCTTAATCAATATGACAATTATGTCTATAACAAAAGTTTAGGGTCTGATATAATACCTAATCAAAAAAAAGGTTGGGTCCTTCAGCTCAAATTTTCTCCAGGGTAGCCATTTGAAAATTGGTGAATTTCTCAGTAAAAATTCTCAAAAATCTGAAATGTTTACCTGTTAATTGTTATTACCTGAACTTTTGGGAAAAACATAATCGGACTTAACGAATTAATATCAACATTTTCTTATTGATAGTTACCTATCAGGCTACATATCTATTTTCTCGCTTCATAACATACTGGCCAATCAGTGGCTGCCAGACATTTTATCCTTGGCCTCAACTTTCTATACACAGGGGCTGTTTCAAAAATCTATTCTTTTCAACTTGGTTGGGTGTTCCCTATAGCATCTTTCACATTTTTCAAATATAACTTTTCTGGAACAGGATAGAACCATAGGATATGCTATCAAAATATGCAGTGACTGACTGCAAGTCTAAGGCTGGTCGGCAATTTTTTTTATCGGTACCGGAAATGAAATTCTTAAGAGAAACGACATTAAAATTGAATTAATTATGAAATGGTAATTTTAATATCTTGATAAGCTTTGAATTAAAGTGATGGCTTTTGGTTAATAGCCGAGTATAGATATCGTGCTACTCAGAAATATAACAAATAAGATATAATAAATATCAGGGGGAGATAAACTCAATGTTTTTCTCCTCCACCCCATAATTTCTGGACTTTTTGTAAAAAATGAAGGAAAAAGGTCCGGGCGAGAAAAAAATCAGGATTAGAGCCATATCTTAGATAAAAGAGTCGAAACACAGACAACAGGACACGGAAGCGGGCTAGTGACAACAAACAACCATATATATCACCAAACACTGAACTTGGGTACTGACAACAGAACAACCAAACACATCACCGAATACCGAATCGGGTGGTAGTGACAACAGAACAACCCGACACACACCCATACATTGAACCGGGGTAGTGCCAGCAGTACAACCAGACATACCACCGGACCCCGAGTCATGATATATACCGCTACCATTGAAATACAAAATGTATGTCCGTATCTTCCCTGGTCTATGGTCCTCCATGTGGCTCTACATGGGTCATATTTTCATTATAATCCCCCTGAGTCTAACTTCCTCTCTAAATTCTGCTACAACTCCTCCAAGATGAGAATCCCATCCGAAAATGTGCTAGTCGTTCCCATCATCTGGTTTCCAGGGCGCTGGATGGCACAAAATGTCATATGCGGTAGCTTGCTATAGAGGCCAACCAACCAATTGTTTTCCCATAGACTTTAGTGTTAACGTTTTGGAGTATTCATTCAAATGCTTCAATTCAATATGACAATTATGGTCTATAACAAAAGTTTAGGGTCTGATATAATACCTCATCAAAAAAAAGTTGGGTCCTTCAGCTCACAATTTCTCCAGGGTAGCCATTTTGAAAATGGGTGAATTTCCAGTAAAAATTCTCAAAAATCTGAAATGTTTACCTGTTAATTGTTATTACCCTGAACTTTTGGGGAAAAAATAAATCGGACTATAAAACTCGAAATTAATATCAACATTTCTTATTGATAGTTACCTATCAGGCTACATATCTATTTTCTCGCTTCATAACATACTGGCCAATCAGTTGCTGCCAGACATTTTTATCCTTGGCTCAACTTTCTATACACAGGGCTGTTTCAAAATCTATTTTTTCAACTGGTTGGTTGTTCCCTGATACGAAATACAAAACATTATTGTACTGAGATGTGCAATATCACATCGATAACGGATGAATATTAAAACTCAATGTCAATTTGTAAAAAAAAATATGTCATATCACGACATTTGAATATCTGAGGCAAAATGAATATGTGTTGATAATGTACAGGAGGGGCAAAAAGAGAATTTAAGATTTTGACTATGGTCGAACTAGTAACATGTTGATTTAAATCATGAGGAAATTTCATCATCGCCATTCCTTCTCTTCTAGTTGAAGAAGGCAGCCCAAAATCCTGAAATAGTAAGGAATCACAACAGTGAACGAGGGTGACCGCATATACAGTTAACTGTTCCGGAGACCTGGCTCCGCCATCTACTACACTCCGACCCTCTACACAAGAACGGCAAACGCCACATCCTTTACAAAGACATCAGTCGATGCCCTAGTTACTATTGGTAATCTAACCCGAATCCTGCTACCTCCAAACTACAAAGAGTTACAATCTGATTGCTGACAGAAACAGATAATGGTACAGAGATGAGGTGTGAGGCAGTTAACACAACACCAGGCTCACAGACGATTTCCGATTCACGAATGAATTGTGGTGAACGTTGCCGGTAAATACTCTTATCACTTCAATATATATCAGTAGACTTAGTTTTCGTCTGTCTTCGCTCTAAGGCTTTTTTTTTATCCAGCACTAATGCACATGTTATATCTATTATTTTTTTTTATTTTGCAAAATACGCCTGTTTTTTATTCATATCTTTGGCCATGATTGGAATGCTACTACAGTATTTTCATCGATACACAATCATTAATGTTGAGGAATGTTACAAAAAAGTAAAGGCATATACTTTTAATAATATCACTAACTCACGTAGCTTAAATTTATATATTTTCAGAAATGCAACTCGTTAGCTCACTCTCAACTCAAATATACGACCTCATTATTGAATGCAACATCCACTACGCACCAAAAGCCTGGAATACAGTCAATTGGTGTCCTCAGATGCCAACACTGGAATGTTAGCTGTCGGACATGTAAATGGAACGACACAAAGCGACAACAACGCGCACCAGCTAAACTTTCAAGCTGATGATAGTAACGTTCACTTAGCCTACTCTTCCCCAACCAACGAAACACTGTTTGCCAGAAGTAACTACACGTGTTCACTCTATAGCATGAGGATGTCATTGTAGAGACAACGGAATATATTTCCACCCCAGGTATGTTCTGTCATCGTTTGGTAATTTGTACATTATCAAAATGTATAGGCCTTACATTTTTTGTTTTTTAATATATTTCCAATAACTTTGATTTATGAATCGAACATCTATGACATTGCAAATGTTCAACTGTAATACGAATACAAAACATATTGTATTCATATATGCATTTCACAATCGATTAGGCGATGAATTATTTAACTTCATTTCAATTTGTATAAAAAAATTATATCAGATCAAATTTGAATATCTGAGCACAAAAATGAATAACGTGTTAATAAGTACAGGAGGGTAAAAAGAAGAATTAAGATTTTAAATATGGTCGAACTAGTTAACATCTTAATTTCAATCACGGAGGAATTTCTCATCGCCATTCCTTCTCTTCTAGTTGAAGAAGCAGCCCAAAATCCTGAAATAGAAGGAATCACAACAGTGAACGAGGGTGACGCATATACAGTTACTGTTCCGGAGACCTGGCTCCGCCATCTACGTACACTCGACCTCTACACAAGAACGGCAAACGCCACAATCCTTTACAAAGTCCTCAGTCGATGCCCTAGTTACTATTGGTAATCTCACCGAATCCTGCTACTCCAAACTACAAAGAGTTACAATCTGATTGCCTGACAGAACAGATAATGGTACAGAGATGAGGTGTGAGGCAAGTTAACACATCACCAGGCTCACAGACGATTCCGATTACGAATGATTGTGGTGAACGTTGCCGGTAAATACTTATCACTTCAATTATATCAGTAGACTTAGTTTTCTCTGTCTTCGCTCTACAGGCTTTTTTTTATCCAGCACTAATGCACATGTTATATCTATTTTTTTTTTTTTTTTTATTTTGCAAAATAACGCCTGTTTCTATTCATATCTTTGGCCATGATTGGAATGCTACTACAGTATTTTTTCATCGATACAAATAATATTGTTAGGAATGTTACAAAAAGTAAAGGCATATATTTTTAATAATATCACTAACTCACGTAGCTTAAATTTATATATTTCAGAAATGAAAACTCGTTAAGCTCACTCTCAACTCAAAATAGCGACCTCATATTGAATGCAACTCCACTACGCACCAAAGCCTGAATACAGTCCAATTGGTGTCCTCAGATGCCAACACTGGAATGTTAGCTGTCGGACATGTAAATGGAACGACACAAAGCGACAACAACGCGCACACTAAACTTTCAAGCTGATGATAGTAACGTTTCACTTAGCCTACTCTTCCCCAACACAACGAACAACTGTTTTGCCAGAAGTAACTACACTGTTCACTCTATAGCATGAGGATGTCATTGTAAGACAACGGAATATATTTCCACCCCAGGTATGTTCTGTCATCGTTTGGTAATTTGTACATTATCAAATGTATAGCCTTACATTTTTGTTTTTTAATAATATTTCCAATAACTTTGATTTATGAATCGAACCTCTATGACAATTGCAAATGTTCAACTGTAATACGAAATAAAAAACCATATTGTATTCATATATGCAATTTCACATCGATTAGGGATGAATTATTTAAACTTCATTTCAATTTGTATAAAAAATTATGTCAGATCAAATTTGAATATCTGAGCGCAAAAATAATACATGATGATTATGTACAGGAGGGTAAAAGCAGAATTTAATATTTGAATATGGTCGAACTAGTTTCATCATGATTTAAATGATGAGAAAATTTCTCATCGCCATTCATTCTCTT
Organism: Pecten maximus; assembly: GCF_902652985.1. Taxonomy (NCBI): domain Eukaryota; kingdom Metazoa; phylum Mollusca; class Bivalvia; order Pectinida; family Pectinidae; genus Pecten; species Pecten maximus. The sequence goes on from NW_022981542.1 coordinate 5,569, forward strand.
CTAGTTGAAGAAGCAGCACAAAATCCTGAAATAGAAGGAATCACAACAGTGAACGAGGGTGACACATATACAGTTAACTGTTCCGGAGACCTGGCTCCGCCATCTACTACACTCGACCTCTACACGAGAACGGCAAACGCCACCTCCTATACCAAGTCATCAGTCGATGCTCTAGTTACTATTGGTAATCTCACCGAATCCTGCTACCTCCAAACAACAAAGAGTTACAATCTGATTGCTGGCAGAACAGATAATGGTACAGAGATGAGGTGTGAGGCAGTTAAATACATCTCCAGGCTCACAGACGATTTCGATTCACGAATGATTGTGGTGAACGTTGCAGGTAAATACTCTAATCACTTCAATATATATCAGTATACTTAGTTTTCGTCTTTCTCGAATCTAAGTTTTTAAGAGTTATTCAGGACTATTGCACATGTTCTATGTGGGTTTTTTTCAATTTTTTAGCTATTTTGCGAAATAACGCCTATTTTCTTTATATATATTTGGCCACGATGGCATTGCTACTATATTCATCGATCAAATAATCAATTGTTTGGGAATGTTTACACAAAAGTAAAGGCATATATCTTAATAATACATACGTAACTCACGTGACTTTAAATTGATATAATTCAGAAATGCAACTCGTTAGCTCACTCTCATCTCCTAATGGTGACCTCATTATTGAATGCAATGTCCACTACGCACCAAAAGCCTGGAATACAGTCAAAGTGGTGTCCTCAGATGCCAACACTGGAATTTTAGCTGTCGGACATGTGAATGGAACGACCCAAAGCGACAACAACGCGTACCAACTAACTTTCAAGCTGATGATAGTAACGGTTCAATAAGCCTAGTCTTCCCAAACACAACGAAACACTGTTTTGCCAGGAGTAACTACACGTGTTCACTACATAGAAATGAGGATGTCTTTGTAGAGACAACGGAATATATTTCCACCCCAGGTATGTTCTGTCATCGTTTGGTAATTTGTACATTATCAAAATGTATAGGCCTTACATTTTTGTTTTTTTAATTATATTTCCAATAACTTTGACTTATGAATCGAACATCTATAACAATTGCAAATGTTCAACTGTAATACGAAATACAAAACATATTGTATTGAGATATGCAATATCACATCGAATAACGGGATGAATTAATTTAAAACTCCATGTCAATTTGTAAAACAAAATATGTCATATACGACATTTGGAATATCTGAGCGCAAATGAATACTGTGTTGATAATGTACAGTAGGGTAAAAAAGAGAAGTTTAAGATTTTGAATATGGTCGAACTAGTAACATCTTGATTTCAAATCATGAGGAAATGTCTCATCGCCATTCATTCTCTTCTAGTTGAAGAAGCAGCACAGAATCCGAAATAGAAGGAATCACAACTAGTGAACGAGGGTGACACATATACAGTTAACTGTTCCGGAGACCTGGCTCCGCCATCTACTACACTCGACCTCTACACAAGAACGGCAACGCCACATCCTTTACAAAGTCCTCAGTCGATGCCTTAGTTACTATTGGTAATCTCACCGAATCCTGCTACCTCCAAACAATAAAGAGTTACAATCTGATTGCGGACAGAACAGATAATGGTACAGAGATGAGGTGTGAGGCAGTTAACACATCAACCAGGCTCACAGACGATTTCAGATTCACGAATGATCGTGGTGAACGTTGCCGGTAAATACTCTAATCACCTCAATATATATCAGTAGACTTAGTTTTCGTCTGTTTCGAATCTAAGAGTTTTAAGAGTTATTCAGGACTAATGCACATGTTATATGTCTCAATGTGTGGTATTTTGCCAAATAACGCCTATTTTCTTTAAATATTTGGCCATGAAGGCAATGCTACTATATTCATCGATACAAATATAAATTGATAGGAATGTTACCAAAAGTAAAGCATATATCTTTAATAATATCCGTAACTCAGGTGACTTTAAATTGATATAATTTCAGAAATGCAACTCGTTAGCTCACTCTCATCTCCTAATGGCGACCTCATTATTGAATGCAATGTCCACTACGCACCAAAAGCCTGGAATACAGTCAAATTGTGTCCTCAGATGCCACACTGGAATTTTAGCTGTCGGACATGTAAATGGAACGACACAAAGCGCCAACAACGCGTACCAACTAAACTTTCAAGCTGATGATAGTAACGTTTCAATAAGCCTACTTCTTCCCCAACACAACGAAACACTGTTTTGCCAGGAGTAACTACACGTGTTCACTCTATAGAAATGCGGATGTCTTTGTAGAGACAACGGAATTTATTTCCACCCCGGGTAAGTCCTGCCGTCGTTTGGTAATTTGTACATTATCAAAATGTATAGGCCTTACATTTTTGTTTTTAGTCCCCTACCGGTGGAACCGGGGGGACTATAAGTTTTGCCTGCGTTAGTCTGTCAGTCCGTCAGTTCGTCCGTCCGGTTAAAGTTTTGGTTAAAGTTTTATAATGACACAACATTCACTAATAATGGTATAAAGATGCTGATTCTTTCATAGAGATTGTTGGGTGTGTGGCATGACGTGTGTGGTTAACTGAAATTATTTTTTTTGAAATTTTGGCTTTAATGACTTTATTTTTTTTTATTCTTCATTTTTTTTTTGAAAAG
>NW_022981543.1:0-8276 GCF_902652985.1 Pecten maximus
AACAAAATGCAGTAATCCTTTATGTTGACAAATACCAACATTAAAAACATTAAGACTTACAATTACAACGATCGGAATAAAAACAGGAGAAGGGAAAGCATCATAAAACAAAACAATGCAAACTACTACTCCATCGACTACTACTACTACTACCCCTACCCCTACAAGTATAGATTCCTATGTTACTAAACACTAAATCAATAGTAATGTTCAATGATAATATACAAATGCAGATTGCACCTATATTAAGTTACTTTGCTATTAGGTTAATTACACGACTGTAGTGGTAACATATTTTGGGGAAATACATTGTTTTAAGGGTCGGTAAATGTTAGACTTTTTTTTTATATTTTACATCAATATATACTATTAACATTTATACATGTATAATGTTTATATTACAACAGTCTGTCACACAATAAATCATTATAACCATACACAAAACTGTGAACCAACAGGCAATTTATCTTTGGTTTAATTTGAATGTAAAATAATCATTTTTAAACATATAGGATTTCTTTATATTGATTATAATATAACCAACCGTTTATTTTAGATATCATTTGTAATAAGATATTGTTGAGGATATTTTTTTCTTTCATTTCCGTTCGTATTATGGAATGACCATGTTGAAAACCAGGGATATTTAAAGTTTAAATCGAAATGTATTTTCTGCGTTTGGAACGTACTTCTTGCACCTAATATCTCCACTGTGTGATTCATAATATAAGTGGCGATATCATACTGGATCGTACCTTTTGGTTGACATTTAGCTTCACCGTTGGTTGTAAGGGCTTTGTTTGTATTGCTCAATGCCCTATAAATAGCTATGATCATTTAGGGGTGGCTTCCCTTGGGTGCAAGATAGCTGCTTGTCTTGGGTGTCTGCTTGTATATTCGGAGATTCCATGTCTATATCTTTATTATAATCCATAACTTATACTTATAAAGGGAGAACCCGTTAATCAGAAGTAGAGACAATCATGTTCATAGTCTATGGTATGTCTCGGTCAAAGATCAGCTTTCCTCAAATTGGTGAACGCTCAACTAACGTCACAAGTAAAGCATTGTCCTGGGCGACATTAATAAGAAAACGTTGTTCAGAACTTGTTCAGAGAAAAGATAATGTCGAAAATTTAGTCATACAATTGGGGCAGCAGGTGCAGTTCTAATGCCTACCGAGTAGATGCGATTCGTATTGTCGACATTTAACTAAGGCTCAGAATTATGATCACTTTCCAAATATGATCAGGTATTCCGATCAAATATAAGCTAGCAAGATGATAAGGCTTTGGTCGCCAGCTCTCAACATGATGTGACCTAGTAATGTATTTCCCCAGTGTATTTCATGATATGAACGTCCGTCGGGTGCTCTATTTTTAAACACAATTCCCTAAAACCTCTTAGTATGAAATAAGCTAATACCAACTGAAATATTACGGCACAAAGATATAAACCCTAATATGACTTTTTGCAATAATAAGTATAAAATCAGGCAACTATCAGTTGGACCTTCATTTGTACAGTTTCGATTACTTGTTATTCTCATTTGATCCCCTTTATTTTCGATAGTAATGACGGCATTGTAGAGCTTTTGTTACAGGTCCGGGTGGATTAACTTCATATGCCGTGTTTTAAAACATATCTCTAGAGAGATTGTTCAATAGATCGCTTTCCATACCTACAGAGTAATGTTTAAGGCAGTTTTTTTTTTATATAAATAGCTTCCCATAGAGTAATGCTCCTTTAAACGTTACTCTGTAGGTAGGGAAAGCGATTTATCGAATAATCTCTCCACATATTGTTTTTTTTTTTCTTCAAAAATTGAATGCAATAATGCATTTTTATATATTTTCATTAAAGTGAGACTAGTCATCTTTAAGACATGACATAGCGTCTGCATCAAACACCGACAAATATCTTGGACCGTGAAATTTAGCTTCAGACTACGGAGCATGTTGTCATAGTGCACATGAATAAAGCATGCATTTTCTAATACTCTGATTGGATGTGTTATTAGAAAACTAATGAAGCATTGATGTATCCTAGGATCTTGAGGAGTTTCATTCACCAACAAATACTAACATGACTAACTAAATTAATACACATTACTTGGGAAGGTTGACATGTGTTCGTCCTCGTTCAATTTATTATTTAAGTGAATAAATCACTGATCTTAATGTAACAACATTATGTATGTTAGGAAGTCGTTGTATTTACCATCATGACTATCATCGTAACAGTGTTTAACATGTATTAGTATCGTAATTGTTGATGATCTAAATTCTGCCGTACAATCTGTCAGTAGTATCTTCTTTTCATCGTAGCAAATATCTATTATGAGATTCCATAATGAAAGTATTGCTTTACATTTGTTCACAATGTATGCAGTTTTCTGAAAGACGGTAAGATTGTGTCGCCATTCTACCTCAACATGTACTGCATAAATGATACCAACTATTGAAAATACAACTACAGTGAATCAACTAGGTGTTCGTTTTTAGACCAATCAATGGTTGTTGAATTTAGAAGACTGAGATAATAAAGCTATTCTTCAGCAACGACATCATATTAATCGTTCTAAAATACAAAGCAGACAAAAACATTATTTGGACAAAAACCCAAGGGATAACACATGAACAAAATAAAAGTATTTGTGAAAAAGGCATGGAAAATGAATCAAAAACAAAACAAAATGTCTTCTTTTTCAAAATGTGTACGTATGTGTATCTCCAGTTCTCTCAAAATTTATACTATTTAATTTCATCTCTTGCATCCATGTATTGCAAAATTTCAAATCATACATTTCAAACCATAGTAATTTTTGTCGTAGTTATGATACCGAATCTGCATTTTAATGTGTTTAAGTGAAATAATGTATAAATATCATTTGATTTTCTATTTTCAATTTTGGCTTCTCTGACATTTCTTTAAGGTCCATATGGCTATGGATATATGGATGATATTGCCATAATAAAATGAAATATCTTCATTTATCCCTATAGATATATATCACTTATCAGCTGGAAATGAATATAAAGTGTGTAAGTCACGCAGGTATAGACCAACGTGATACGGTGTGGGGTAAAGGAAAGAACATGTGAAGGAGAACGATGTCCCTAATTTTCAATAATGATTCATATATATAATGTGTTTCACTGTTTAAGTCGTACTATAGAATTCTATCCTTTTTCTAGACACATTAGGAATGTTGACGTGAGTGCTTCGCAATATTGCTTAACCTCAAGTGATTGTTTAGATGTTTTACAAAAACAAATCAATCTGTTCCTTAGGTAATGGATCAACAATCGTATCACGTTTGCTTTATAAACCCGGCCAGACAGCACGTGTAACTATCAACGCAAGGGAAGCAGAACACTAACCATGGTATGTACAGAAACAACATTATATTATTTTTATTACACCTAATAATATGCCACCCATCATACGAAGTCTTTGTAATTTAGCAGTTTTAAGAAGAAGCAGATTCTGTAATATTATCATTTTCTCCTTATTTGCGCATCTTCCGGAATTACGTTTTGTGTAACACTAACTTATAGTAAAACAAGCAAGTTTCTTAAATCCCTAAAGATGACGTTTGACATAGGGGACACTAAATTGTCCGCAATTCTGTCTAACACAGAAACATGTGAATCTGCCGACGTCAACAGTACCTTCCATGATGGGGATCCCAACATCATGCAACTCTCACAAGTGAAACAAAATCGTATCTGCTTGTGTTCAACACCTTCCAATTTCCACAAAAAGGATGCTTTATTGGTTCACAATCAGCCGTCGAACTTTTAATACAAACATTCACACCAATAATTACACTTAAATGAAATTCACTTTAGCTCCTGCCTTGTTTTCTAATGTTAAATACGTGTAAGCGACACAAAGTTTAATGCAATAGCAAAATGTGTTTTTGTTAACATCATAATATTTTCACTCATACCTTATTTTATTGTCGGTTTCAATGAATATTGTGAATTAATTTTGGATCTATGTTTTTTGGTGAAATGATACTGATATTGATAAACGTATAAACTGTTTTATCTAATCTATTCATTTATTTCATTTCATTTTGGTTTTTATCAATTTATGTTTGTATTGGTACTTCTTTAACTGAGGATATGTATTCGCCGACCATGTACATTTGCTTACAAATATCTTTATCATCGATGTGATTTGCAATTATTGAAAATTTCATACTAGGGAGTGTGACAAAGAAATATCATCCCTCGGGGGAATTCATGAATGGTCATTCCACGACAAGCCTTCGGTTAGACTTCATAAATTCCCCATATCGGAATGAAACCTCTTTGTCACACCCTTAAAGCAGGACAAGATTTAATTAATCATTTTGGGTCATTGTATGATTACTACCTGATCAAACTCGTTCAAAGTAATCCATCGCAAATAGCAACAACCAAATATAGTGGTAAAGTACGATAGAATTCCGGGATAAGATTAAGTAGATACCTTGATATGATTACTGAAAAGAGAAGGCCAACATTTTGGACAATGGCAATACCTAAAAGTAGGTCATTTTTTGTATTGTACCAAACTATCTGATAGCCTATTCTTTCTTCAAGTCAATCATAGATTCTTTTCTCAGTGATGTAGCAACTTTTGTTTAAATATAATTTGGTAACAGTTCCTCTTTCTATGTTCAAGTGTTTATCTTTTCAGACAAGCACTTACTTTATGTACAATGATACGTGATAATGAGAACACAGAAAGTGTTTCTCGATTCAGTTTTTGTAACTAATATCTTATCGATTGCTTAATATAAATTATGCTTTTTTAGGCTAACCTGCATTTGGTATGTCTCACGTTGGTTCTAATTTTGGCAGTTGTCGAAATCGGTGAGTAAGCGTTTTTTGGCTGTTTTAGTTTTTAAATATTCTAACGATATTGTAAAGCAGGACAATTAAGATATTACTAAAAGTCGCATTATCAACAGCTGATATTACTATAAAGGAATATTTTACGGTTAATTTACTTTTCAATTCATCAAAGTGAGCAACCATAGCAGTCTCGGGCATCTGAGAATTATTCTATCCCAAATATAGCCTTATATATTCAATAACCTTGTATGCGGATTAACATTACGCTTCCCAAAGTCACTAATGATTTAGGACCTTATATATGCTAAAATACACTGCCCTCCAAAAGTCCTGTTGCCATTATTGCGTTAAATACAGCAAAGCTAATCGAAGTCTTTATTACAATTTGTTAGAATCATAACTTTTTAGGATGTTTTTGTTCATGATTTAAAAATGTTTATGTTTATTTGTCAACAGTTCATATGTTTTATTACAATGGAAATCCTCAAAATGAAAAAAAAAAATTCCCTCTTTGTTTAATATAAATTTCAATAATACATTTCTTACATTTTGTTACTGTTAGTAAATTAATCAACTACTTGTGTTAGTAAAAAAAACAACATATTTTTAATCATTTTTGAACTTTATGTAAAATAAGACCCTCCATTCCCTCTCCCTACAGCTTCAAAGACGTGAGGTATTTTTTTAAATAATTTGCAATCGTCACTTACAAATGGACTATCTTACGGATATTACAACACTTCTTCTCAAATGTTGTTAGCTAGCCATTCGATTGAAACGTCCCAAATGCAACAGAACATTTGGAAGGCAGTGTATATACACCTGACCATAGGGTCATGGCGGCAGGAGAGTCGTTACTAAATGCACATGCGTATTTGAGATATAGGATAGGATATATAACAAAACATGCATTATTTTGCAGAGGTAACAACCGCAGGAATCTACACGTCATCAACACAACCCACGACATCAGGTAAGCAATGTAGAATTTTGATCTTGATTTTTCACATCGAAATACCTGGCACTCTGAAAAGGATACTCAAACGTTTACTCCTTGTGCGTGCAGCATTCTGATCAAATATTGTTATATTGTTGTTTTTATGATCGTTAAATTACAGCATTAATACAGATGAAGCGGCAGCTCTTATCACAAATATTCATCAAATGTTTAAAAAAATTACAAAACCCAAAATACGTGTCCATGTTGATCTTTTGAATAACAGACAACAACAAAATAAGTCAGAGTAGTAAAAATAGTCTGTGGTCAAAGACCAGATGTTAGCCAATCAGAAATGATGAAGGTCACAAATGACAAATCAGATGCTTTGAAAGTAGTATCAGGCTGCGGTGTGTACGCAAAAACAATAACACACTGTTCCGAATTTAATCACGTGCTAGATCAATTGTGAAGCAAGCGTAGTTATTAATTAAAAGTTAGCTAAGTGTTAAATGACGCTATCATCTATTTACTGACTTAATAACATGTAAAATAAACTCAATCAGTCGATGTTCAGGTGTTTTTCTTTAGTTTGTCTTGCGGGTGAATTCCCCACCACACATATTCTTACTCGCAATTCAAGGAGAAAGCCTTTAGAATTAAGAAAACTATTATTATACTGTTATAGGTTGATCATAACAATGCTACATCAATTATATCATCCGGCTTTCCTGAATCATCATTTGAACATTAAATGGAGTAAGAAAAAGCTCAATAACATTATTTTGTTTAATTATCATTAGTTATCATATAAATTATGTTTAACTGCTCTATCTTGACGTGGTACATTTAACAGTGACATCATTGTTATAATATGTCCCTGTCCTTGTCAAAATAAGTGATCTAGGGATCAAACCATGTTAATTTCAGGTCATAAGAACATGTCAAGGCCCGTGCTTTTCGCATACATGTTCAATGCATGGAAAATCCTCGATAACAAGGAATCGAGAATTCAAGAGACAAAAACTGGATGACCAGCTCAATTAGGCTTGAAATGAGAAAAAGAAATAGGAAACATACAACAGCTAAAACTTCCAGTAACCCCCAGCATTGGCATGAATATAGGCAGGCTAGAAATCATGTTATCGATCTTATTCGCAAAGCTAAGCTTAATTACAATCCTCTATTGCTAACAAATCACTACCCCCAAATAAATGGTGGAGAATAGCTCGAGCTGTCACTGGCATTAATAATGAAATTAAAACATTAAAACACACCTAAATACCTCCTCTCTCATCCGCTGACCAACTGTTCACCATCCAACTCAGACAGCAGAAATACTTAATGACTACTTCACTTCCATAGCTACATCTTCTGTAAATCTATCTAACCCATATACTTTCGAAAATGATAATCTTCAACCACAATCAACACTTGATAATATTCATGTAACACAACAGGGTGTATATGATTAATTAAGTATACTTAATGAAAATAAACCATCTGGTCCTGATGGAATCTTACCCATAGAAATCAAGCCTAGCCTTACATTTATATATGCTTATTAATGAAACCTTACAGGAAGGATTATTACCTGGAAAATGTCTAATGTTAATGTAATTTATAATGGTAATGATCCTCAGAATGAAGTAAATAATTATAGACTTATGAAATCTTAGTCTTATTTAAATACCTATATAACTTTGTTAAAAAGCATAACATTATTTCTGAACACCAATCTGGATTTCTCCCCGAGACTCTACTGTAAACCAATTACTATCAATATATCATCTCATTACTTGTAATCTACATGTTGGAAATGAACTCCAATTTATATTATGTGATATCAGTAAGGCATTTGACCGTGTTTGGCATGAGGGATTAATCTACAAGCTTAATAAATGTGGGATTACAGGAAACTTAGTATGGTATAGGAACTATTTAAAAGATAGAAAGCAAATAGTCATTACTGAGGGCCATTACTCATCTTTCAAATCAGTTTAAACAGGTGACCCTCAGGGATCAGTATTGGGCCCATTTCGTTTTATATTAATGATATAGTAAAAGATATAAACAATTACATGAAATTATTTGCTGACGATACATCTTTATTCTCTATTATTGATACCTATAATAGGATAACTGCACAGGAATCATTAAGTCTCGATTTACACAATATTAACTTAGGGGCCCAGAAGTGGGATGTTAAATTCAATCCAACCAAAACGAAATCAGTCCTCTTCGCAAGAAAAAGAAATAGATTACCCCTAACCCTCAAGTTTGATAATATTGAAATAATGACATGTGACTCACACACTCACTTAGGAGTTACCGTATCTGCTGATGGTACATGGAACGAACATATTCAAAACATACATGATAAAGCCTATCAGAGACTTAATATTCTGAAATACCTTAAACACAAAGATGACAGAAAATCCCTTATTTTAAATTTTTAAACCCTATTTTATATTTCGTTTTTTTAAAAA
>NW_022981544.1:5000-8223 GCF_902652985.1 Pecten maximus
CAAATTTTTAAAAAAAAGTTTCCCCCCCAAAAAAAAAAAAGGGAAATTTCCCTTTTTTTTTTTTTTTGGGGTTTAAAAAAAAAATTTTTAAAAAAAAAAAAAAAAAAAATTTTTTAAAAAACCCCCCCAAAAAAGGAAAAAAAAAAAATTTAAAAAAAAAGGTTTTTTTAAAAAAAATTTTGGGGGGTTTTGGTTTTTTTTTTTGGGGTTTTTTTAAAAAAAAGGTTTAAATTTTTTAAAAATTTTTTTTTTTAAATTTTTTTAAAAAAAAAAACCCCAGGGGAAAAAAAAAGGCCCCTTTTTTCCCCCCCCAAACCCCAAAAAACCCCCCCAAAAAAAAACCGGGTTTTGGGGAACCCCCCCCCCAAAACCCCAAAAATTTTTTAAAAAAATTTTTTTTTTCCCGGAAAAAATTTTAAAAATTTTTAAAAAATTTTTTTCCCCCCCCCAAAAAAAAACCCCCCCCTTTTCCGGCCCCCCCCCCTTTTTTTTTTTCCCCCCCCCCCAAAAACCCCCCCCCTTTTTTTTTTCCCCTCCTTTTTTTCCCCCCCCTTTTGGGCCCCCCGGGGCCCCTTTAAAAACCCCCTTTCCCCGGGGGTTTTAAAAAAAAAAAACCCCCCCCCCCCCCCAAAAAAAAAAAAAAAAAAAAGGGATTTTTTAAAAAAAAAATTTTTTTTTTTTCCCCCCCTTTTTTTTTTTAAACCAAAAAAAAAATTTTTTAAAAAAAAAAAAAATTTTAAATTTTTTTTTTTTTTTAAAAATATTTTGGGGCCCCCTTTTTTCCCCTTTTTTTTTTTAAAAAAAAAAAAGGGGGGTTTTTTTTTTTTTTTTTTGGGGGTTTTTTTTTAAAAAACCCCCCAAATTTTTTGGGGTTTTTTTTTTTTTTTCCCAAAATTTAAACCCTTTAATTTTTAAAAAAAACCCCCTTTAAAAAATGGTTTTTTTTTTAAAACCAAAATTTTTCCCCCCTTTTTAAATTTTTTTTTAAAAAAATTAAAATTTTTTTTTTTTTTTTAAAAATTTTTTTTTTTTTTTTTTTTTTCTTTTTTTTTTCCCCCCCCTTTTTTTTTTCCCCCTTTTTTTTCAAAATTTTTAAAAAAAAAAACCCCCCCCCCAAAAAAAAAAAACTTTTTTTAAAAAAAAAAAAAAAAAAGGGGGAAAACCCCTTTTAAAAAAAATTTAAAAAAAACCCCCCTTTTTTAAATTTTTTTTTGGGTTTTTAATTAAAAACCCCAAAAAAAAAAATTTTGGGGTTTTTTAAAAATTTTTTCCAAAATTTAAAAAAACCCCCAAAAAATTTTTTTTTAATTTTTTAAAAAAAAAAAAAAAAAAAGGGAAAAAAAAAAATTTAAAATTTTTCCCCTTTTTTAAAATTTTTAAATTTAAAAAAAGGGGGGGTTTTTTAAAGGCCCCCCCCCGGGGGGGTTTTTTTTTGGGGTTTTTTTAAAATGGTTCCCTTTAAAAATTTTGGAATTTTTAAAAGGGAAAAATTTAAAAAAAATTTTTTTTAAATTAAATTTTTTTGGGGGGGGGGGGTTTTTTTTTTTTTAAAAAAAAAAAAATTTTCCCCCCTTTTTTTTTTAAAAAAAAAAAAAAAAAAAAAAAAATTTTTTTTTCCCCCGGGGGAAAAAAAATTTTTTTTTTTTAAAAAAAAAAATTTAAAAAAAAAAAAAATTTTTTGGAATAAAAAACCCAAAATCCAAACGGGGCCCAAAACCCCAGAACAGCATTTTTAAGCATTGAAACCCTTTCTTTGGAAGTTATGGGCTTGTGAATTTTCCAACTGGACCAAAGGCAAATTTAATGAAGGGCCCGCGCTTTGCCTAATTGTTTTGGGCATTATAAAACCCAAAAAACTCCAAATGGAAAAACATTCAATGGGGGTTATATTTATTTACAATCTGACAAACGAATTTTAAAGAACCCAAAATCCAGGGGAAATTTTTCTCTTGTAATGAATAAACCCAAATTAAATTTTCGTTAAAAAAACGGAAAAAAAAGGGGGCCTTTTCAAAACATCAAAACACTTTCGTTTAAAATCGCCGACGTTTTTTAATTATTACGCAAATATAAAATGGGACGTCATAATAAAAGATTTGGAGGGTTTTTTGACTGATACTTCCAATAGCTTTGTAAAATTTTAGTTGGGGGGTTTCCTGTGTAAAATGTAAAAATATTTGGATATTCTTTCGCAGGGGGCCAGTAAAACATCATGTACATAACATTAGTAAAACTTTACTCTAACTTTATTTTCCCCCTTTGGTTTGCACAAATGGTTCCCCTGAGGGTTTTAAAAAATAAAAATATTGATAACAGTATAGTAACTGTTTTTATTTTATCCCATATACCCCAGCGCCGAACGGGCCGAACAAATGGCGACAAGGATTTTTTACCGAGGCAATATGTTTTTTTAACTAATTAATTTTGGGCTATAACCAAAAATTTTGGGTTCAATTACATTTTTTTAAAATATCATAATCTAAAGGGTAAGACCCAATGGGAAAAAACTTGCAAACAGAGTAGGTACAAAATCACAGTATTTTTAAAAAGGCACTGCCTATGACATGCCCAAAGAGGGCTAGGAAAAGGGGTACAACCCCCCAGATTGGGAAAATTTTTTTCCGATTTAACAATCATTACCAATTTGTTCCTCCAAAAAAAAGCAACAGAACAATATATTTGAATTACTCTGGCTCCCTTTTTTATTTTAAAGGTGAAAAGACAAGCTTTTTAATTTTTAGAATTTAGAAAAAAAACTTTTGGGTTTTTTTTCTACACAAAGGCCCCAAAAATGATATGTTTTACTGTTATGTCTTTGAGGGTTTGTCAATTATAAAAATTAAAAAAAAATTTTGAAAAGGGCATAAAACGGCAAAAACCCGGACTATTTTTATTTTAATCAATTTAACCCAAAAAAAACTGATACTAATATTTTTATTTTTAAGCCAATATCCAGATTTTGATTTTTATCTAAAATTCTATAATTTAAACCAAGAAACTTTTAACTCTGTAAAAGGGCTATTTCTAAAAGATAAAAATAAGTAAAAATAAAAAATAAAAAAAAAAAAACAGGGGCATAATTATAGCGGGGGAAAATATATAAAAATGACTTTGGGGGAATAAAAAAAAAAAAAACAAACGACAAAAGAAGGCTTTTCAAAAATTGAAGTTTAAAAAAAACAATCGTTGTTTAAAGGTACATTAATTTTTAATATTTTACATT
>NW_022981545.1:0-8131 GCF_902652985.1 Pecten maximus
ATTCACAAGGTGTTACCCAATATTATGTATCAATAATTGTCAACCATTCTGGCATGGCAGTGGTAGGGTTTCCAAAATCTAGTACACAGCTTTTTGTTATTTTTTAATTACCTCATTAAAATAGGGGATGTTATTTAATTGTGCATTCATTTACTGGGAAACATGATCATCATAGTTATTATAAATACATAGTCATTGATTTCCAAACAGGAATTACTAATGTGATCATGATTGATACAAGTTTTAACACATTCCTGGTAAATTTGCCTGCATAAATGACAATTGCATAATTATGTTTTTTAAGTTTCTTTGATGTATTTCACAATATAAATATCATTGGTAATAATATATATTAAAAAACATTGATTCAATTAAATTTTTACATTGTTATAAAAGCTGTTTCAATGAAATAATCAATGATTGATGGAATTCTAAAATTTTACCATGGGTAAAAAAGTATTTCACTTCCAAAATTGTTCAAAAATATGAAAATATGAATTATGATTATTGCATTGCATAATTTTAGTTTTGAATTGAATCTACAGCATTACAAAAAACTTTCAATTTTTAGAAAAAAAACTCAATTTTTACTTTAATTAACTTTTAACATTCTTTTATTAGAAAATTTCTAGAAACAATATCTCAATATATGAAGGGGCTTTATCCTTTAGGTTGCCATTTCTATAGAACTATGGAGGGCTTTTGTATATCAAAACTACACGCCTATGAATAAAGTTTTAATTGTAAGTAAAACCTCCATAAAGCACTCATCTACCCTCATAAAATCTATGATTTATTAATCATAAAATTGTGTGAATGCAGATTCAAAGCAATGATATGTTTATAAAAGTAAACTTTTAGTGTATAACCTTAATTCATATCACTTCTACAGTATTTCATAATTATAACCTAAGGCTTTAATTTTTGTCTTCAATAAAATATCACACGTATACATGCATTTGTGCTGGTCACCTGTCTGAGTGGGGTGTTCTCTGAACGCCAACATTTTTTTAAACAATAGGTAGGTGTTGTTTCAGGAAACAATGGGAGGGTAATTATATACTGCTTCATATAAGCTGTGTATTTTTACCTGTACACTCACCTGAGATTTACCTGTGTTACACACAGCATACAGCAGAATTGTATTTACTTTTTTCCCATTTTCTTAGAGCACACATGCATGCATTCAACAAATATGTTATCTATGTAATAACAGAATTTGTTCATAATTGTACTTATATATGACACTTCACAGTTCCATCATAGCACTAAATAGCAGTACCAGCACTAAAAAATCTAAATCTACATTGATTGATATTGTACACATAAACATCTTATTAGTACTAATCTCGGAAATACATATATTAATATGATAAATGGAAAATGCCTGTTCATATTCAATTGGAAATGATTAAATGTCTATAATAAAAAAGCCTTACATAGAAAAAGTTAGCATATCTGAAATAAAAACTTACATGAAAAAAAAACCCAAAATATCTTAAATAAAACTGTGCATAAAGAAAGTTGAAAATGAATGGACACACATGTACCTCTCAACAATGGCAATATAGGAAGTTTGAGGGAGATATGATGGAGCACCTACGGAAAACCAATCCACGTTATTTTTACAAAAACAAAAAAGAAAAAAGAATGTAAGAACAAACCCCATTCATCAACTTTTGAAGATTTTTATAATCACTTGAATGGCTTAGCAACTAACCCTGACCCGTCTGATAATGACCAGCAGCATACTTTTTTACATGTTGATATGGACTATAGATCTATATTTTTGGAGCTTGACCATGATCTATCTCAAATGAAATTAACAGTTCTATCACAGCATTGAGAGTCTCAATATTACAACGAAGCCAGTGACATTTTAATTCAAGCCTTGCTTACTATTTTCTACAATGTATTGGACTCTGGTGGAAATGGAGGCCTTTTACGAAATGCATGTTTTTGACGGAAAGAAACTAGAAGTTATGGAACAGTTTACTCAATTGTTCTTTCCTCCCAATTGTGTATACCCAGCATTATAATGTAATTAAGTACTGGTTCAAGCTATTAAGTACTAAGACCTGCATTGAGATATTAAAAAATAATTATCATTGACAATGCCAGCAAGATTTGTTTACATTATTAGAGAATATTCCTCAAAATGTGATCTGTATAGACGTTTAGTAGATGATATAAATTACTACAACATGATTAATATAAATATACACCTAAACATAACAGAATTGCTTTGAGTATATTATACTCTGAAGTTTGAAACTCGTTGATATAAGTGAACGTCTGTGTAGAGTTTGCAACTCTGGTGACATCGAAGATGAATATTACTCTTTATAATTTGTCAAATTTTCAAGTCCTGTAGTGAGAGGTAGAACTTATATATATATATCTGCATATATTATCAGTAGTGAAATGATATATATATATATAATTACAATTAATTCAAATAAAAATATATATAGTCTCAATTAATTCAAATTATCTACATGTCCATATGATAATTAATGTGGCAACGAGAGAATAAAACTATTCTATTTATCTAAATATATATATATTTTAAAAATAACTATAAATGATTTTCTAAGACTTTAATAAGATAACATAAAATCATAATTTTGAACATAAAGATAATTTTCATGCATAAAATATTGTAATGTCGTTTTAAATTAGAAAACTCAGTTATTAAATAAAATATATATTTTTGATGTACATGTAAATACATGATTTTTGATTATAAATCCTTAATTTCACCTTCAGGTAGTATCAACAGGTAACATTTACAGGTGAATGACCTGTTGGCATTGAGACTACTTTTAGGAAAAAGACTATAATCGCTATCAAAACAAACTGCCCTACAGGTAAATTCAAAATGTTGGCGTTCAGAGATACACCCGTCTGAGTCACCTGATCACACCTGTACTGCCATAGTTATAATTAGCCCCTGGGGTCCCACAACACAGGTACACATATATGACACCCTGTGTATTACCTGGGCTAACATGTGGAAACAATGAGTTACAGATAAGAAGGATTAATAAGGTTTTAAACATAAATATTGTATTTATGTAAACTGTTTAACAACAGTTAGGGGGGGGGGTCAATATTTTATGCATAAAATAATGACCCGGGTCAGTTTTTCATGCATAAAATACTGACCCGGGTCGGTATTTCATGGGGATCAGAATTTTATAGGACACCGGGTTGTGTGAGGTTATAGACACAGACAAGGCCTTTGTGAGTCATGTTTACAAACTGTGACATATTTAAATGCTGTAGTTACCCCGGGATGTATGTGTATTTGCTAATGATATGTACATATGTCTGTTAGGTATGTGTATTGGGTAATAATATGTACATATGTCTGTTAGGTATGTGTATTGGGTAATGATATGAACATATGTCTGTTAGGTTGTGTATTGTGTAATAATATGTACACATGTCTGTTAGGTATGTGTATTGGGTAATGATATGTACATATTTCTGTTAGGTTGTGTATTGGGTAATAATATGTACACATGTCTGTTAGGTATGTGTATTGGGTAATAATATGTACATATGTCTGTAACGTACGTGTATTGTGTAATACTATGTACATATGTCGGTTAGGTATGTGTATTTGGTAATAATATCTACATATGTCTGTTAGGTATGTGTATTGGGTACTAATATGTACATATGTCTGTTAGGTATGTGTATTTGGTAATAATATCTACATATGTCTGTTAGGTATGTGTATTTGGTAATAATATGTACATATGTCTGTTAGGTATGTGTATTTGGTAATAATATCTACATATGTCTGTTAGGTATGTGTATTGGGTAACAATATGTACATATGTCTGTTAGGTATGTGTATTGGGTACTAATATGTACATATGTCTGTTAGGTATGTGTATTGGGTAATAATATGTACATATGTCTGTTAGGTATGTGTATTTGGTAATAATATGTACATATGTCTGTTAGGTATGTGTATTGGGTAATAATATCTACATATGTCTGTTAGGTATGTGTATTTGGTAATAATATGTACATATGTCTGTTAGGTATGTGTATTGGGTAATAATATGTACATATGTCTGTTAGGTTGTGTATTGGGTAATAATATGTACATATGTCTGTTACATACGTGTATTGTGTAATACTATGTACATATGTCGGTTAGGTTGTGTATTTGGTAATAATATGTACATATGTCTGTTAGGTATGTGTATTGGGTAATAATATGTACATATGTCTGTTAGGTTTTGTATTGGGTAATAATATCTACATATGTCTGTTAGGTATGTGTATTTGGTAATAATATGTACATATGTCTGTTAGGTATGTGTATTGGGTAATAACATGTACATATGTCTGTTAGGTATGTGTATTGGGTAATAATATGTACATATGTCTGTTAGGTATGTGTATTGGGTAATAATATGTACATATGTCTGTTAGGTTGTGTATTGGGTAATAATATGTACATATGTCTGTTACATACGTGTATTGTGTAATACTATGTACATATGTCGGTTAGGTTGTGTATTTGGTAATAATATGTACATATGTCTGTTAGGTATGTGTATTGGGTAATAATATGTACATATGTCTGTTACATACGTGTATTGTGTAATAATATGTACATATGTCTGTCAGGTATGTGTATTGGGTAATAATATGTACATATGTCGGTTAGGTATGTGTATTGGGTAATAATATGTACATATGTCTGTTAGGTATGTGTATTGGGTAATAATATGTACATATGTCGGTTAGGTATGTGTATTGGGTAACAATATGTACATATGTCTGTTAGGTTGTGTATTGGGTAATAATATGTATATGTCTGTTAGGTATGTGTATAGGGTAATAATATGTACATATGTCTGTTAGGTATGTGTATTGGGTAATACTATGTACATATGTCTGTTAGGTATGTGTATTGGGTAATAATATGTACATATGTCTGTTAGGTATGTGTATTGTGTAATACTATGTACATATGTCTGTTAGGTATGTGTATTGGGTAATAATATGTACATATGTCTGTTAGGTATGTGTATTGGGTAATAATATGTATATGTCTGTTAGGTATGTGTATTGGGTAACAATATGTACATATGTCTGTTAGGTATGTGTATTGTGTAATACTATGTACATATGTCGGTTAGGTATATGTATTGGATAATAATATGTACATATGTCTGTTAGGTATGTGTATTGTGTAATACTATGTACATATGTCGGTTAGGTATATGTATTGGGTAATAATATGTACATATGTCTGTTAGGTATGTGTATTGGGTAATAATATGTACATATGTCTGTTAGGTATGTGTATTGGGTAATAATATGTACATATATCTGTTAGGTATGTGTATTGGGTAATAATATGTACATATGTACATATGTCTGTTAGGTATGTGTACAATGTATTTGGTAATAATATGTACATATGTCGGTTAGGTATGTGTATTTGGTAATAATATGTACATATGTCTGTTAGGTATGTGTATTGGGTAATAATATGTACATATGTCTGTTAGGTATGTGTATTGTGTAATAATATGTACATATGTCTGTTAGGTATGTGTATTGGGTAATAATATGTACATATGTCTGTTAGGTATGTGTATTGGGTAATAATATGTACATATGTCTGTTAGGTATGTGTATTGGGTAATAATATGTATATGTCTGTTAGGTATGTGTATTGGGTAATAATATGTACATATGTCTGTTAGGTATGTGTATTGGGTAATAATATGTACATATGTCGGTTAGGTTGTGTATTGGGTAATAATATGTATATGTCTGTTAGGTATGTGTATTGGGTAATAATATGTACATATGTCTGTTAGGTATGTGTATTGGGTAATAATATATACATATGTCTGTTAGGTATGTGTATTGGGTAATAATATGTACATATGTCGGTTAGGTTGTGTATTGGGTAATACTATGTACATATGTCTGTTAGGTATGTGTATTGGGTAATAATATGTACATATGTCTGTTAGGTATGTGTATTGGGTAACAATATGTACATATGTCTGTTAGGTATGTGTATTGGGTAATAATATGTATATGTCTGTTAGGTATGTGTATTGGGTAATACTATGTACATATGTCTGTTAGGTATGTGTATTGGGTAATAATATGTACATATGTCTGTTAGGTTGTGTATTGTGTAATAATATGTACATATGTCTGTTAGGTATGTGTATTGGGTAATAATATGTACATATGTCTGGTAGGTTGTGTATTTGGTAATAATATGTACATATGTCTGTTAGGTATGTGTATTGGGTAATAATATGTACATATGTCTGTTAGGTATGTGTATTGGGTAATAATATGTACATATGTCTGTTAGGTATGTGTATTGGGTAATAATATGTACATATGTCTGTTACATACGTGTATTGTGTAATACTATGTACATATGTCGGTTAGGTATGTGTATTTGGTAATAATATGTACATATGTCTGTTAGGTATGTGTATTTGGTAATAATATGTACATATGTCTGTTAGGTATGTGTATTGGGTAATAATATATACATATGTCTGTTAGGTATGTGTATTGGGTAACAATGTGTACATATGTCTGTTAGGTTGTGTATTGAGTAATAATATGTACATATGACTCTGTAAGGTATGTGTATTGGGTAATAATATGTACATATGTCTGTAAGTGATGTGTATTGGGTATTAATATGTACATATGTCTGTTAAGTATGTGAATAGGGTAATAATATGTACATATGTCTGTTAGGTATGTGTATTGGGTAATACTATGTACATATGTCGGTTAGGTATGTGTATTTGGTAATAATATGTACATATGTCTGTTAGGTATGTGTATTTGGTAATAATATGTACATACCCATACCGAAATAAAGCACACTAAAGTATACTTTTATGCTACTTTAAGTATACACTTTTTCCTACTTTTTTGAAAAAGTACCAAAAAAGTATACTTTTTTTGTACTTTTCTGGACTTAGAAATTTTTCAGAGTACTTTTCTGTACTAAATTTGGACTCTGAAATTTCTCAGAGTACTTTTTTTGTACTTTTCTGGACTTAGAAACTTTTCAGGGTACTTTTTCTGTACTTTATTTGGACTCTGAAATTTTTTAGAGTACTTTTTTTGTACTCATTCTGGACTTAGAGATTTTTCAGGGTACTTTTTCTGTACCTTATTTGGACTCTGAAATTTTTCAGAGTACTTTTTTTGTGCTAAAATCTGACTTAGAATTTTTTTGAAAGATTGTGAAAATATGGATGTACTTTTTTGGGACTTAGAATTTTTCAGCTAATGCCATTGTGCTTTTTTTGTACTTATTATGGACTTAGAATATTTTCAGACATTGCGAGGGGTTATAGCATATTAATATTTTCAAAATTAAATCTGACTTTTTCAGTCGACTACAAATCTAAGACTAAAAAAATAATACCCAGGATTAACCACAACAAATATCTATCAAATAAGATACAGAAAATTATCATTTGGTAATATTAAATGTTTTTGATCTCGTTTTTTGTTGTTTTTTTTTTTTGTCTTTTTTATGTTCTAAAAAATACTTTTCATACTTTGATCAGTACCACAGAAATTTATCTAAAGATAATTAAAATTCAACAATTATTATCATAAGTATTTCACTTCAATGTACTTTGTTAGTAAGGTTCACACATTTTAACGGTGATTTCTTTGTCACTTTTCGTTTGTATTTCCATATGCATCTCAGAAGTAATAAACTTCACATTGATGAATGTTACTATACGTTCATGTGACGAACGTCAAAACTTAGCTCTATAAAAATTTTGTTCCAGATCGTTCTTTGAAGTTACAGTATTTTGGCTTTAATTATAAACTCTTTAACGGAGTTTAAAACATTTCGTTTATCCAAACGTTAACCTCTACCAGATCGGGGATCACTCTACGAACACACATGTGCCCGTGCCTGTAATACGCTTTTAATTCATTCAAATGAAATTAAAATCACCTGCTCTTTGTCTGCGTATCATATACTTGCTGGATATACGTGGTTTTAAGATTACATCTGATAATTGCACCCGAAATCACGTCGTGTTCTGTCAAAATATTCACCGATATACTCATATAAACATGT
>NW_022981546.1:0-25522 GCF_902652985.1 Pecten maximus
AAACCAACCAAAATCATAAGGAACACGTTTTGTTTGTTGTTCTGTCTATTTGTCAGCCAATGTCTTCAACCATGGGGACTTGTGAAGTAGCCATCTTGGATTTGTTTGATGAAAAAGTGTTTCTCTCACTTTTTTCATATCTGTGTACATATTCTCAACATACCGAGAAAATACTCTCGTGTTTTTGTTAATTATCTAAAGAAAGTCGAAAATCGGCAATTCAACCATAGGCTAATTCAACCGAAGATTTAAAAAAGTTCCACCACTTACATGTTGATGATTTTTCCTCTCATCAGTAGCATATTACGTACTGTTTAATAGGATAAAAATTGGTTTGCATCCAACGCCCATAAAAGGGTGTATTCTCTAAAAAACACAGTTTTTGTGTCTAAAATGTTATCATCGAAAATGGCATTTTTGAGATTGTTTCTTCCATAAAACAGCCAAATGGCGCGATGGAAATATGATTTTTTGTCACAATCATGCCATGAATGTATTCTTTACGGTGGCCATCATTTGATTAGATTTTCATTAATATTTTACATAACATGCACATTTTATCAACACTTAGACAGCTTCTGAAAGGTACAACTTTGAGGAGCCATCAAAAACAAACCAAGTGACCTAAATCTTTATACTTTATATCTCTTCTAAATTATCCCTTAGTCCGCGTATGTTCCATTGTATAATAGAATTGTTCGTATTGTTGACCACTATCCAGGTTCGTGATGGACGCTCTTTGGACTGACAGGACTACTAGGTGTAGGTTGTCTGGTAACATCAGCATTGCTGTCACTAAACGTATTGTTGTCCGCAAGAGCGTCGTACCTGTTATGACCGTGGATAGGGTCATCTGAGCCTTTGCTGGGCTTGGTGTTGTTTAAGGAAGGTAATCTGTGCAGTTTTACCTTCGTTTTTCGTTGGTCCTGAGGTCCTGAGGTGGTGTGGTTGCTGGTCGTTTATTGGTGTTACCGGCTGTGATACAGTCCGTCTGTGGTGGGTGACCCTCGGCTTCGATGATTGTGTTATCTGGCGTGCAGGTGTATGTACTGGAGGTGCTGGAATATTGGTCTTGATAACTGCCGTTTCGTCAGGCTGGGAAGGTCTTACTGATGTTGAGGTGGTCTTAGACGCTACCCTTCCTGACTTGAAACGGGATACCAAACCGAAAATAATCTTGTCATTCCTTCGTCCACAAAAGGTGGTACCTCCGCGCCAAAAGCTGGCTTATCACACATGGCTTGTACCTTTGCATCGCTAACTGTTATTGTGTTTTGTTGCGATTTTGATTTTGTCACAGATGCATAGGACAACGCAGCGGGGTCATTACTCTCGACCACCCTCCTGGCGTCAGGAAAGGAAATGTTACGGGTATACTTTAACCGCACTTCCCTTTCCTTCTTCCAAGAAAGACAGTCTCGAGAGGACGCCGCGTGGTTGCCCTTGCAATTTAGACGTCGTTTGCCGGTGATGTCACAGCTATCTGTGTCGTTATGGCCCTCTCGTCCACAGTGTTCGCAAACCTCCCTTCGCCTGCATCTGTCCTCATGAGGGCCGTATCTCTGGCAGTTACGGCATCGTAAAGGTTCGGTATGTAGGGCGAGACGTTACATCTCAAGTAACCTACCATTACCGATGGAGGAAGGTTTTACACTGTGAACGCGAGGACGAACGTATTTGTTTGTACTGTTTGGCGTTTTATTTTGATCCGCCTCACCTCTGAGATCGGGATATTCTCCGACTTGAAATATTGCAGAATCTCTGCGTCAGTGTCGTTCTGCAAGGCAGGACATCTGATTATCCCCTTGCTGAAGTTAAGGGACTGATGAACCTTAACATGGACACTGATCCCAGAGAATTCCGACAATTTCAGGAGATTACCTGCCTGCTGCTTGTGGAAAACCTCAACAAGGAGGTCTCCCGATCTCATGGGCTTGACGGATTTGGCAGTACCAAGGCATCCTTTGATAGTTTTCTGGATGATGATGGGCGATATCGATGATATCCCCCCCTCTCTCTCTTTAGCTGATATAAGGAGATACTGAGGGAAAGTCATATCGGAAGTTGTGTTGTTTAGTTGATTCTCATTTTGGTTTGGTTTGGTTTGGTTTTGGGGTTTTGGGTTTATTTAAGACATGTTAAGTAGTTATGCGATTCATTACTCGTGACCCCACCCTCCTCGGAACCCAACAAGGAGACACTGCTTGAGGCGCGGCTCTCCGGCGCCGAAGTGTCAGAATTACACAGAGTAATATACTCGAGAAAGAATGATTTTGTTTGTGCGAAAATGGTTTTTCTCTCGCGATTGACCCTAAGCCAACGCCATCTAGATATTAAATATCCCGGGCTCGGCATGACCAGCCGATTGATAATACAGGGCCCGTACTATCTTTCGTCTCTCAACCACCAGGATCATCTTTCCCCAGATTACGAGATGCAACCCACGGAAAACAGGTTGGCTCAAATTTGAGCTGCTGTGAAAGCCTTCTGCTACACTTGTACCCAACGCACACCAATCATACCCCCAAAACAATCGATGTGGGCAGATCATCAGTGTACCCAGTCTCGGGAGGTGGACCCAGCTTTCCTAGAGACCAATCTCAGATCAAATCATCATGTAATAAGAATAGCTTTTGATTGAAATAGACTTGAGTTTAAAACATATTGTGAGACCCAAAGTCATGATCGATCCTAACCATACTATTAACTATTAAAACCACAAGAGGATAAACACGTGTAAACATCCACGATATTTAACGTCAAAATCATTGAGACAACAACAGGAAGTGATGTTCATGTGAGGTTTTTGAGATACTTAATTCATTTGAGATGTCTTCTCTTTGCAGCCCAGTGCCTTGCAGGCGGCTTCGACAAAGGGTCACATTAACATTGTAAAATTATTACTGGATCGTGGTACCAATCCGGATAATGTAAGTGTTTCAATGTATCGGCATTAAAGTTCATAATCAATACCACATGTATATTTAGAAACTATTGTGAATTTACCTCACCATTTATTGATATTTTTTATCACATTTGGTAAATAATTTAAAGAGGTCCAAATCATCATCACTGTCGTGATTATGCTTTTAAATGTGTTTCTCCTAACTTTTTGTTGCAATGCCACGCGTTCTTCCAATGAAACTATTTTTTAATTCAAAGCCATCGAGATACAATTTGCTTACGACCATCACGATTTTGGAAGTTTGGCATGATAGCAAAAATTATGTCGTGACCATATTAATCTACTGCATGGTGACCTGGCTACAGTTGTTACAATGGATTTTTTATTCTGTCACGCCAACTGTGCGTATAATTATGAAGGTTCATGCGAATATGTATAACCTTATCAACTCCCCATCACTAGATGATCCTACCGTCCTCCTTATATTTCCCATTTTGTTAACTGTTACACCTGCTAGGTCTGGAGGGAACACTTACCTTCTCTATCTCAAGATGTAGCTCTCTGACATGATGACCGCCACTCGACAAGCCTCAATCGTCTGCTGCTATGAGCGTTATTGACGTTATTAATGTGATGAGAGCACCAGGTGCACAGAATGAAAAAGATAAACTCTTAACATACAAATGAAAATTTAAATCAAAACATTTATTATGCAGGATAGGACATTTTTAGAAAAACATGTTCGTAAATTGTTAATTGCGACGAAAAAACACCCGTTTTGAAACATATTTGTAAAAGAATATAGCACTGACGTCTTGTTATAATAACCTATATTATTTTGATTATTTCGATATCATATTGTAAAGATGAAAAGTAGTTCCAATAATGTCCATGCAATGTCAATCAAATAGTTTTATTGACGTTTTTGCTTTGAATAAAGATTATAATGTTACTCCGTTCAACTTTCTATCAAAATAACCATACACAAATATAAATTTAATTAAAACAACTATTATGCCAGATATGAAGCTTTTAGGAATCTTTTTAACTGGTAGTTAATTCTGAAAAACAAGTTAGCATTTTTTCAGCTTATCTGATCAACAAAGAATTGTGACCGTCTTAAAACGTTGATTTATTTCGAATAGTGTCATATTGGGTATAAAGCAACAGGTAATCCTACACCAGTACACTACATTAAAACAACTAAACGATATGAGAGATCAAATCTGCAGATCAGAAAAAACATCTAACAACATCCAATAAGGGGTCACGTCAGGGTGACCTTTTGTATAAGCCAATCAAATGACTACTTCCAGAATCTTGGAAGTGAATATTATATGTCCGAATTAGCATGACTAGACTGCATAGCTTGTATATAAGCTGTCAATTTGTTTCAAGTCCTTTCGTCCCAGAAAGGATATAGCTTTATATCGCGCCGCAATGGTTTGCTTCAGATGCATGCTGTGCGAAATGTTTTGCTTCGATGACATCGACAAATTGCCAATTCGCCCTGGAATTGAAATACACACATCTCAGAGGTCATCAGAACGCGACCCATAATGGGATGATTTTAATTAGATTGGATACTGGTCTAACTGTACAAAAGTACCAAACCACAAGGCATGTCTGACGTGGTAATATACGCGAAATTAAAACTAAAAACAAACTAAAAATATATCAACGGGATGTGGTACTGAAGTGTTATACTGGTATATGAGATAGTTATCATAATGTATTCATTTCTGGTTATTCTCGTCTGCAGAAGGGTGCCTTGTATCAAGCAGTGGCAAATGGCTATACCGGGATCGTACAATTATTACTGGATCATGGTGCCAAGGCAGATAGGGTAGGTGTTTATTTATATATCTACTTTAACGTTTTCAAATTGTGGCTAATTTTGACATTATTTTGTTTAAGGAAATAAATACAAACATTTCAACCATCTATTTGAGGATACATTCACGAATATAAATTTTGGTTGAAACTACTCTTCAACACGATCTGGCACTTGTCAAACAAATATACCATTGAGCGAAATCATCGAATCGGCAAATAATTAGAATCCATCAGTTTAATAACTTGTTAGACTATTCGGTCATCAAATAGCTTTCGATACTGGTCTAATTGTACAAAAGTACCAAAACTATAAGGCATGTCTGACGTGGTAATATACGCGAAATTAAAACTAAAACAAAAAACAAAAGGCCATAGAGAGATCGTGCAAGTATTACTGGATCATGGTGCCAAGGCAGATAGGGTAGGTGTTTCAATATATCTTCTTTCACGTTCATAAATTGTAGCTTGGTTTGACATTATTTTGTTTCAGGAAATAATTTTACCAGTAATCAATATTCACCGTCCTATTTGATACAACAATCGGATCAAGTAAAAACTTAACTATCTATTTGATTATACATTCACGAATACAACTTTTGGTTGAAACTACTATTCAACACGATCTGATACTTGTCAAACAAAGGTACCCTTTCTGTAACCTTGTTGACCAATTATTCATTATGGTTTATTATTCACAACCGATGATTATCATAACAAATAATGATTGTGTTGCATGTACTGTAAACACGTATGATATATTAAATAGAAATACTTAAACGCCGACTCTCAAACATATAGGTTCATAGACAGGATCTATAAAATGAGCGAAATCTTCGAATTCGCAAGTAATTATAAATCATCGATTTAATAACTTGTTAGACTTTTCGGGTATCATATAACTTTCAATACTTGTCTTATTGTACAAAAGTACCAAAACACCAAGGCATGTCTGACGTGGTAATATACGCGAAATTAAAACTTCAAAACAAAAAAACTAAAAATATATCCACGAAATGTAGTATTGATATGGTATTGATGTGTTATACTGGTATACGAGATAGTTATACTGTAATAATTTGTTGGTGATTCTCGTCTGCAGGATTATAGCTTGGGTTGTGCGGCGGGAAATGGCCATATAGAGATCGTACAATTATTACTGGATCATGGTGCCAATGCAGATGTGGTAGGTTTGTTAATATATCTACTTTCACGTTTACGAATTATAGCTAGTTTTCACATTATTTATTTTTAGAAAATGAATACAATTATATTTACCACTTATCAATAGTTGTCGTCCCATTTGTCGCAACAATCGGTTTAAATATATATTTGAGTACACATTCAAGAATACAAATTTTGGTTGAAACTACTATTCAACACGATCCGATACTTGTCAAACAAAGGTATCGTTTTTGTAACCTTGTTGACCAATTATTCATTATGGCCGTATGCTTATTATACCATCGTATTTTGCACGTTGGAACATACATTAATCCCACAACTACTCTGCTATGTTTTTTGGCAATAAAACAACAAACACTTTGGTTGTCGAAAAATGAGCATTTATTAAAATGCCAGTTATTTGTTTACAAACCAAAAAAGATGGGGGTTTCTTACTAATAAAACGCTGAGCATTTATTAAAATGCCAGTTATTTGTTTACAAACGAAAAAAGATGGGGGTTTCTTACTAATAAAACGTCCCATGGACATGTAAGTAAGCTTTACATTATACACACAAGTAAAACAGTCATATCAATAGACATATTAAATACAAGAAATATTTTTCGTTAACATACAAGTAAAACTATAATATGAAGTGCCATCCACCATACATCCTAACTTTAGGAGGACAATAAAGCAGGGGAGGAGGTGGGTATTAGCAAAATACTAGGATGAACCAATTTTCCTGGCAGTGAAAATTTTCTGTAGTAGTCACGTGACTATCCATTCTGGGAGATACTAAAAGCCGGAATGGAAAATCTTAACAATCCGGAAACTATACACTTAACTAATAACAAAACCGGACTACTATATCAGTCCGGAAACTCACTAATTACATATTGAATAGATGATATGAATTACTTTATGTTTTACATAAATCCAATTATACCATCGTATTTTGCACGTTGGAACATACATTAATCCCACAACTACTCTGCTATGTTTTTTGGCAATAAAACAACAAACACTTTAGTTGTCGAAAAATGAGCATTCATTAAAATGCCAGTTATTTGTTTACAAACCAAAAAAGATGGGGGTTTCTTACTAATAAAACGCCACAAACTTGAAATGAAACTTAATTTCAAGTGCCCCAGCCAGAGTAAGTTGTGTGGACTAAATTTCTACTACTTAATAAGTACATGTACAACAAATAGCAAGACAATACAAAGTCTTATGCAATGTATTCTAGAATCAAGATTAAACAGAAACAAGTCTGTCCCACATAGATATTGAAAGCTGCCTCAGACAGTCTTTCAAATAAAGTTGGATTATTAATATACTAATCTGTTGCAGTAGACAATCTATGTCTGGGCCTCAGAATTAACTAATGCTAAACATGTATTGAAAACCGCCTCAGACAGTCTTTCAAATATATTGGATACCTATAAATTTATACCAGATGTCTTTGACTGACTAGATCCATATTGCTATTACAATCACAAACTAATAAGTAAACTATTTACAAAACAACATTGCTGCCTCAGACAGTCAACTTCTTATAAAATATAAATTCAGCAAAAATGTAACAAATATGTTGAGTAACTGAGTAATGGTATGGTGTACAACATATCCATACCAGTAAAGCTGCCAATAACAGTCTTGATTAACTGAAATATGGTCCCAATATCACATAGAAAAAATACCTGAGCTGATTCCCCCCAAAAAATATCAGCTGCCTCAGACAGTCTGACATAACAGAGATGAAAACCAAAAATGAATCTTCAACTGTGGAGTTGCATGCCATCAAACACTGAAATTCTAAAATAGCGTTTGACTACATCTGATTTCCATCGCCCCATAAGCCGAATGTGATCTTCAGTTATATTACATTGAAAAGCTGTAGTAGCTGCCCCTATGCGAAAGCTGTGTGACTTATAATGTGCAGTGTTTAAGCCAACAAAAGAAAGAGCCTGGTTTAATTTGGTTATGTAGAAAGCCTGAGATACCGGAAAGCAACCATCTATTGTAAATAGTGGGCCAATAACGCTACCGCCTCTGAGCTTTAGGTACTTTGCCATAGCCCGTACAGGACAAATGTGTTTACATGTTTGCGCTGTGATTTGCAATTCCACAGGCCTGTGCGAATTACGGTGTTTAAAATACCTTAGCGTTAAAGACATGTGTGTCGGTTTCTTGTGAGTCATGTCCATGCACACATTAGAAACTTGTACCACATTCCTATTGTCACCTTGTGGAGACCGGGATGTTATTTCTCCAACCCTTAAGAATGCAAAGAAACTTAAGGTAAACATAGCCCTAAGCTTGGTCTGGTCAAACTTGCTTGGCGCTGTATGGCTGAGAGCGAGTATTAGCCTTTTAAGGATAGCTGGGGTAATAGGAAGCCGTACATCATGACCACCTGACAAATTGTGAACACTTTTCAACACCTTTTTAACAAGGAAACACTGCAAGGGATCCATAAACCCTTGTAGTTTTTGAGCATACCCTAATCCCGCTATGTAAGTGGAAATGGTATTAGGTGATTTCTTTTGATCATACAACCAAGCGATGCAGTTTATCACATTTGAAACCAGTAATGGGAAAGTGTGATATCTCCCACACATATGGAAATTAAATTTGGTGTATGAGTTCATAGCAGTGGTATATGATGTACGTGTATTAGTTGACACAGATGCATCAATGAGCTGTCTGGCTGTTGCCGTCAAAGGCGTAGCAACTGCTGTGGCACCCTGGTTGGAAATTGATCCATTGCTGTCGCTAACTTCTTGGATCGTTTTATCTGCAAACGTGAGAGTAAATCAGGTAAAACGTTCAGCCTTCCTGGAATGTGTTCGGCTTGGAACATAACATTGTGATGCATACACACTACGACTAATCTTCTAACCAGGGTCATCACATAAGCATGTTTTGAGGACATTTTGTTGATAATACTAACAACAGCTTGGTTATCAGAATGGAACAAAATGCACTTATAAGAAATTTGTGTCCCCACACTTCCATTGCTAATGTAATTGGTAAAAATTCTTTGAGTGTTATATCATGACTTTCCATACCACTCTCATCCCATTGACCGTAAAACCACTCTGTCCTACATACTGCTCCAAAACCCAATGCACCTGATGCATCGGTGTACAAATGAAGTTTAGCAGAATTCTGCCACACATCGTCTAAAAAATGGATTTTCAATTGAATGAATCAATGAATAAACTCCATGCCTGAAGGTTTAAACGAGCTTCCTTGTTAAACCGAATATGATGATGAGGTTTGGACTTTCCCTTAGTAAGATCTATAAGCCTGCGTAAATATGCACGACCAGGCACTACTACACAGCATGCATGGTTAAGAAGACCTATCAATGACTGAAGGTCCCTCAACGTCACTTTCTTTCTTTTCTTTGTTTTTCCAAGGGCTACTCTAATTTTTTCAATTTTCTCTCTTGGTAATCTAGCTTGCATTTTGATAGTGTCTAGCTCAATCCCCAGAAAACTCAAAACTGATGCAGGACCCTCAGTTTTCTCCGATTGTATAGGGATACCCAAGACATTGCACATCTTTATAAACTGTGCCAAGCTTAGTGCACATATACCTGAATTTGGAGGACCCAAGAACAAAAAATCATCCAGTACATGTAACATGTTTGGAATAGCAAACTTTGTGCAAGCGATCCACTGCAATGCTGTACTGACTTTCTCAAAAATTGAACAGGAAATTGAGCATCCCATGGGTAAACACCTATCATAATAGTAATGACCTTGAAAAAATATACCCAGTAACTTATGGTCAGATGGGTGTATTGGGACAATGCGAAATGCTGAAGCTACATCTGTTTTTGCAAGCAGACATCCTTGACCAAGTCTTTTAATGATACTTATTGCATCATCCACTGTATTGTATGATACAGAGCAAAATTTATCTGGAATACAATCATTGATTGATTTTCCCTCGGGATATGACAAATGGTGAATCATTCTGAATTCACCTGCCTCTTTTTTGGGAACCAAACCAATAGGAGAACATTGTAAAAATTGGAAAGGAGGTTTGTCAAATGGACCTGCAATTCTCCTAGCTAAAATTTCCTAGTTTAGCTTCTCCTGTAATATTTGGCAAGGATAACAATAATGCAGGAGTCACTGACCAAATGGCCTTATAAATTGACCTGACTGTGAAAACTAATCTGATTCATCGACCGCAACGTAAAATCTATCCTATCGACATGTTTAGTTCATTGATATAAAGGTCGGACCAGCACACTGACAGCAGATTTATTTCCGTATATATATATATATATTTCTCTCGGTACAATTACTACAGGAAATTCAAATCTATATCTTCGGATCATCAACATATAGTGTATATGATACATTGTGCTAATAGATAGATATATAACATAGTAACACAAATGACAAAGGAAGACAACGTTTGGACTCGTGCCCTGACTGGGCGTTGAACTCACGGTATACGGTATCCAATCGCCTAGCGAGAAATACACACAGCTTATACCACTGCACCACTTCGGCGTTCTTAAAAACGAACGTTTCAATAGCTCAGTAATGGTCGGCCCGATACCCTGACATGATCATTGGGGAAGTTGTCTATAAGATGATATGAATACCTGGATCGCAATGTATTTACATACATGGATACGAATTGTACAAATCTTACAAATATTTCCCTCGGTACAATATATATATATATAGGGTCTAGTAATTAATAACGATGGTAAAAACCGATATAGGTACTGGATCCTAACAAACAAATGTCGGAGGCGTATTACTAGAAATATGAAATTGTCAAGTAGTAATAACGACAGTACAGACAAGTAAATTGTCGAGTTTTCGAGGCAATCTGCCCCTTTATCAAGACACAGTTAAATTACATACGACCACATATAGATATAGAACATGGAAAGTACGGTGATATTAGGACATTATATAATATGCCGAGCAGTGTTAAATTCCGTAGCCTACAGTAATCGGCTTACCTGTCAATAATGTTATAGATGGGCCTAACCCCCTTTGTATATCGTGTACAGATACCACAAAGCATCATAATAGCGTGAAAATAAAAAGGTAATAGGGTTGGACTATTTTTGTTTTGTTTTATATAAACATCGTAGATCGGACAAGCTGACTTGGTTTAAAGCGTTATAATGTAAACAGCCTGACGATTCAGTGTGTCAAATCTGATTGGTGATATTTGTGAATTTCTTGGCAGCTTTTGCTTGTTGATGGTCTATGGTAATTTTTGCCATTTGTGCCCTTTGTTCTGGCCAATAGATTTAAGAAATAATTAACGATGATTCGTGTATTGTTGCAGGATATACAACGAGGACGAGGATATTTTGCAATTGAATTAATAACGAAGGCCGCAGGCCTGAGTTATTAATAAAAATTACAAAATGTCCGAATTGTATATCGTGCAACAATACACGAGTCAAAGTTGATTATTTCCATTCTACCATGTACTGTTTAGTTCTGAGGTCGACCTCTTTCTAATAGAAAAACAGCTAAGAAACCCCAGGAAAACCTTATTATTTCTTTCTTGTGTATTGCATTATTTGTTGTTGAAATATACATTTCTTTACAGGCACTACAGTACTACAATCAAGAGCATCTTTCATATGGCATTGGTTTTGAAAATTAAAAAAAAAGGATAAAGAAAAAAAGGGGACCTCCGTAGGATTCGAACTCGCGTCGTGATAAAAACTTAATGAAAGGCTAACCCATTAGCCAACTCAGCTATAATAATCTTATATGAAATGTATGAATATTGGATATATAAAATTGTAACAGCCGTGACTCAAGCGTGTATTATTGGCACGACCGTGTGTTATTGGAAAATAATACATGGTTTTAAACCAATAAAAACTGGCGTTGCATAGCAAACATGGTAGAATCCGTAATTACCGTGTTCTCGTTCTTAAGGGTTTGCATCGCTACACTGATGATACTATTGTCAAGAAAGATATCTTGTACTGATTAACATGTACCCTAGGACTTGTCTCATTTGGTTAGTTTTTTTTATCGACGACGTAGCACTCTAAGTGAACACGACAAGCTGCTTTTTCAAAATTGACAAAACCGGCGAAAGAGCACCGATCCAATATTACCATAGAAAATGTTTAACACTTAAGGATATCCATAAATATATGGTACATGTAGAAACACTAGGAAATATGCCCCTTCATATTCTACTGTGAAAAGGTTGGTTGCGAAATTTAAGGTTCCAGTAAATACTATTTGCGATTGAAATAGTTTGCCAGATTAGCTATGGTATTACCTATGTTTCTTCTGAAAATGGAACATTTTTGTATTTATTAAGAGCTACCAACGCTTCCTAATAAACCAAACTAGTTGGTTCCTTTAAAGCCAAAATAAGTAGAAACTTTAAAACAAATATGTCTCAAAACAGGTAACCGGTACGAAATTATACTTTTCTATGTGACCGGGTGGGGTGTGCTGATGGGTGTCTTCGGCAGTATGCTTCAGGGAGGTAGCACTATAAATCGGCAAAAGTTCCGACCTACCACAAGGAGCCTTAACACGAACATACCGCAGCTTCGAAGATCGAAGATCTCCCAAAACACACATACGCTCTCACCACAAGTATGCATGTCACACACGCGGGAGACCGTCTTTAAATGACCTTAGCTGTTAATAGGACGTTAAACAAAATAAACCAAACCAAACCGATAAAATACTCAGTTCTCTTATACATAACCCAAATGGATAAACAACACAAATACAATAACTGTATTTCACAGCGAGATAGGCACTGACTGACGAGTTTATTAAAAAAAACATCATAAATATCCCAAACAATTACAAAAATACACCAACCAAACAAATTTCGCACATCATACCAATTCCTCACCTAACTTATCTTCATGAAAAAATAAGTGTGCTCACTACTACCTGTGTCGCCTGAATGACACGTATAAATTACACCCAAGACCATTTGCACGTGCAAATACCGCAAGCGCCACCTAATGACGTATTTCATACCAAAGAGAAAATAATTACATCAACCGGTTGAAATTATATTTCTTAATTCTGAAATATGTTTGAAAATACATTAAGTTAAGTATATCGATTCCACATGTCAATCATTGTCAAGTTAGAATGCAAAGGTACAACTTGTTAAATCGTCGTCAATAAATGTGTCTTGTTTTGACCATTATATGGTCATTGAATGCACTTTTTGCAACCAGGCTTCAAGTTATGTCAGTGGACGTTAGTATTTAACTTCAGTATGGGAAGCTACAGATCAAGTTCGAGTTTCAGAGTTTTCGAGTCAAGGTCACTGATACTGTTTTAGCGGGGCCGATAGGAGACCTGTACTGCTTTAGCAAATTTCACGAAATGTTTTACAGGGATTCTATAAAATAATGGTAAATAACAATATTACTTGCTAAAACTTATTTTATGCACCAATATCAATCAATGTGATTTGTTTACTGTCTTTATAATGCTTCTATCGTTTTATTTAGTTTAACATAATAATTAGGATGCTTTACTATGATGAGCTGTCATTATTTATAATATATAAGAGGATAATTGCCTGGGATTAAGAAATATGCAAACCTATTGTCACATTTATATTGACCATTAATGGTCCTTTCTTTTGTTGTTTTTCAGAGAAATGTAATATTGGAAGCGGTATCAAAAGGACATGTTGAAATAGTGAGGTTATTGCTAAAAAGTGGTGCTGACCCAAACAAGGTAAATACATACATTAGAGAAATATCACGCGTTGAAAGTATAAAGTACAGGTGAAATGACGAGATAATTTGATGTTCAAGTAACCATCTCACAACCGTAACGTATCTTGTGATCTTTGCACTTTTAAGACTTAGAATTGAAAGCGATTTTTTCTATATGTTGTATAGTTTGAAATCACTAACCATCGAAGATCTCCCAAAACACACATACGTACTCACCACATGCATGCATGTCGCACGCACGGACGGGAGGCCGTCCTTTAATGACCTTAGCTGTTATTAGGACGTTAAACAAAATAAACCAAACCAAACCAATCGTTTACGACAAAACCCTTCTGAATTTCAATTGATGAAACGTTACATGTTTTTATCAATTCAAACATGCTAAATACTATTTTAGAAGGGTCTTCATACAAATCATCAGTCCTCTTTTTTATTCTTAATTACTGAGGAATATCGCAATCACCTAACGTTTAAATCAATATGTCTATTTGTTTTTATGTCAATGAAGACAACGGGAACGTTATTGTTGGACGTTATAGAATTTGCAAGTATTTTATGTCCTCATAGACCGATTTAAAACTTGACCTACAATTTTATGGCGGATGTCGTCAATAAAGAAGTGGATCCGGCATTTTACTTTTAGTATGACTTATAGTTTCGTTCTTACGTTGTTTACAGTGTTTTAATTATCCAAAACCCCTGCAGGAGCGAGGAGAGAACATGTATCTCACTGTCTGTGGTAGGGAACATCAACCCAATTTAGTTATTCGATGTTTATAACAAATGGTGAGGCTGTACATGTAACAGAATTACCGTTTTTATAGGTCAAACATTGTTCCTTTAATGATCTTTATGTATTCACTAGTCGCTGCAGTGTTTTTCGTACTGTTATATAGCTTTATTTAGCTGTGTTTTATCGGTTGCCGGTGAACATAACAAAATTATTGTACTTTGTTAGGAATGTGATACACTTTAGTAGCATTCTATAAGTTAAGTACATATTTTACAAGTGGTAATCCTAACAATGAATTGATGTGCTATTTTCTAAATGATTTTTTTTTAAAGTTCTTAAAATAATATTTACGTTCCGTGTTTGCACTAGGAACTGTTTGAAATGAAAGTTCCCGACTATTTCAAACGAACGTTTCCGAGAAACAATCGTGTATATTAGGTACAATACATGTTCGACGCCGCATCACTTCTGAATAATAAAGGTATATCGGTGAGCAGAACAACTGCTTTATTTTTAAACGATCAGAAATTATGCGATTGTGAATCATTTAACGATATCTACACACGGTTATTGAATATATGATGAAACCAAATCTTTTCCGGAACATTTTATGTGTTATTAATGGCGCCATAAATGGTTTTATATTATTCCATCTGGATATTTCGGCTGTTCCTATATTTAAAACTGATCACGTCAGCGATAAGGTGAGCGGCAAATTCAAATGTATACGCTGCGGTAAATAAAAAAAGCTCTATGAATGTAAATATTATAATAAGATATCCAGTAAACCATTAATAGGGATATTTATATTTTCGGAGAGATTTCGTTCAAATATGTTAAACTATCGAGAATATTCTGCATTGTCAATTTCTAGACAAACAACAGTAACCTAACATGCATTCGTCAAAACACTCGCAAACCAAAGACATGATCATGATACAATACACATCATATGGCAGTTGAACAATGATGGTTTTATATACGTTTTCGGTGTTGACTTCAACTCTCGTTTTAGCTATTTATTTTGAGCCCACCATTGTCAGATGGTGGGCTATCATTCGTCCGTCCCTCCGTAAACAATTCTTGTTATCACTAATCCTCAGAAAGTACTGAAGGGATCTTCCTCAAATTTCATATGTAGGTTGCCCTTGAAGTCTTGTTATGCATTTTGCATATTGCGATAAATCGGACAGGCAGCCATCTTGGATTTTGACAATTGAAGTTTGATATTGATATTTCTCAGAAAGTACTAAAGGGATCTTTCTCAAATTTCATATTTAGGTTCCCCTTGGTGCTTAGTTATGCATATAACATTTTAAGACCAATCGGAAAACAAATTGGCCGACAGGCAGCCATCTTGGATTTTGACAATTGAAGTTTGTTATCGCTTTTTCCTAGAAAGTAATTAAAGGATCTTTCTCAAATTTCATATGTAGGTTCCCCTTGGTGCCTAGTTATGTATATATTGCATTTCGAGACCAGTCAGAAAAAACATGGCCGACAGGCAGCCATATTGGATTTTGACATTTGAAGTTTGTTATCGCTATTTATCAGAAAACACTGAAGGGATCTTTCTCTCAAATTGAATATGTAGGTTCCCCTTGGTGCCTAGTTATGCATATTGCATTTTGAGACCAATCGGAAAACAACATGGCCGACAGGCAGCCATCTTGGATTTTGACAATTGAAGTTTGTTATCGCTATTTCTCAGAAAGTACTGAAGGGATCTTTCTCAAATTTCATATATAGGCTCCCCCTGTTTGAAAAGTACTAGAGGGGTGTTTCTTAATTTACACAGATTAGTAAGAGGAAGGGAAAAATAGAGAAAAGATCAATGTGACATGAAACCTATAAAGATCGGTCAGTTGTTTTTCGATCTTTTATAACTTTTAATATTTGTACAGAAGTAAAGAGATACGTCCTTGGTTTGGCCAATGTAATAACACGATATTATTAAAATACCTGATTGAAGTAATTATAGGGCGAACTATATAAACTACTGGGTAACATTTGTATCTAAAAATCAATTATACTCTTCTTTATGTCTAGCTCAATGTGCTCGAAGAAGCTTTGTTACATGGAAATGAGGATATGGTGAAAACACTGCTGAATCATGGCGCTAATCCGTTCAAAGTAAGTAGATATATGACGGCAATTTTCCACGATCCGCTTGGCTATACAGTTAAAGGCTGTATCATGAGATATATTGGTGCTTTAAGATAACAAATGCCTTTTGGTTTGGTTTATTTTGTTTAACGTCCTATTAACAGCTAAGGTCATTTCTGGAAGGCCTCCCGTGCGTGCGACATGCATAAGTGTTGAGAGCGTATGTGTGTTTTGGGAGGCTGCGGTATGTTCGTGTTAAGTCTCCTTGTGATAGGCCGGAACTTTTGCCGATTTATAGTGCTACCTCACTGAAGCATAATATCATATCGGGTAAAAAGCACTGGTAATCAAACCAATAAAGTACATCAAAAACAACTTAACGTAAAAATCTGTATCCAATAAGAATAACGTTTGATTCAAACACGCTTGAGTTCAAAGTATATGATATGACCAAAATTCATGATCAATCTTAACCATACTGAGAGTATTAATACCACAAGACAATACCCAGGTTTACATATATGAGACATTCAACGTCAAAATCATTTAGACAACAATGAGTATTGATGTTCATGTGATGTGTTGGTGATACTTTATTCATTTGAGTTGTCTTTTCTTTTGCAGCCCGATGCCTTGAAGGTGGCTTCGTCAAGTGGTCACATAGACATAGTGAAATTATTACTGGATCGTGGTATCAAGCCGGATAACGTAAGTATTTAAATGTATCTGCATTTAAGTTCATAATCCATATCAGAAAGATAAGAAACTATTGTGAATGTACTTCACCATTTATTAATATTTTTGTCACATTTGCTAAATAATTTAAGGAGGACCAAATCAGCATCACTGTTGTGATATGTTATGCTTGTAAATGTGTTTCTCCTAACTTTTTTTGCAATGACATTCGTTCTACGAAACTATTTTCTTCCAACGAAACCTTTTTTTAATTATGTCCCTCAGACGAAGCTGGGGACATATTGTGTTAGTTCCGTTATTTCTTCCTCTTCTTATTACTGTTACAAACTTACCGGTATTAAGTATTCATATATTCATGTATTTGAAAAGCTTCCGTATCTATCCTCCGTGTTCATTGGTTATTTACTTTTTTTTTTTAATCTGGGCAAGCAAATTATTTCTTTGATTAAGCACTGTACGAAGTTTGAGGGCACACTACCAGAGATTAAAGTTATGTGCATGTTTTTTCTATTTATAGTATCTTTGACTTTTGACTTTCACACCTGAAGCTACATGTATTATTCCAAGTAAATACTTTCTTTAGGAACAGTGAACTTGACTACCAGGCCTCTATAATTTCTCCCGGCAAGCAGGAACGAGGTAGAACTTGATAACGTCTTATATGCATAATTAGCTCAGCTGAATTCATAATATGTAATATATCAATTAATAGAAATAGTAACATTGACCATTGACCTCCAGGCCTGAAAGAGTACTTCAGGTATTATGTAACAAAGAAGAGGTCCCATGGGGCTGTATCGATCACCTGCTCCTTCTGTGAACTTGAACATTCATTGTTTTCTTTGTATCACTTTACCACAGCATACTACAGGCACAATATCAGGTCTCTTGGCCTCTGGGTTACGGATTAAAGTGTTTACAGGGTTTGCATGTCTGGCCCCTGTAACCCATAGTGAGGTAAGGGTCTTTAATCCAAATAAACTTAGTGGCTTTTCGGCAGGTGGTTGAGCTGAAAATAGTCAGACAAGATACATTTTGTTACTTCTGGGCACTACATCACATGATTTTGGACCATACAAGTAACTACAAAGTGTGCATTTGAATTGTAGAATGTCCCCATTAAAATCTCCGAGAATTATGTATGGTGCTGGGAGTTGCTAGACGATATTAATAAGTTGCTCAAAAGTGAAAGCAATACTCGGGATGAAGATAAATAGAACAGACAGTTACTTATCTGTGTAAAGGTGCAACAGCCTGTAAATTTGTGTTGAACGTGATAATTCTGTGAGGAATAGTTTTATAGACAGCTACAGCTGCGGGCACCTCTGTTTCCTACCGTTGCGATGCTATTGTAGAGCGAGAAATTTCTAAAAGTAATTGTTTTTTTTTAGCATGACCACCTGCAGGCAAAATAAGGCAGGTCTAAATTCTTTCGATAAAGGGCCTGTTTCCAGTAATGTTAATTCTCCATAGGAGCCTGCCCCCGTATAATTTCTTATCTAGCTCAACTACAGTTTTTTTTCTTTTCCGAAGAATAATTTTACACCTTTTATAAAGTTGTCATTTTGAGCATCAAAGACATAAGGTCGTAAATAAAAGAAGGTTATCTCGAAATTGTAATTCGCAACATAGTATAAATTTCTTTTGAGCAATATTTCCAAAACATTGTGTTTATTCATAAAACATAAAACAAAAATTTTCTCGGATGAAAATGCACTTGCCGAGACACAATTATGAAGAAAAATGCCATAAAATTGCAATTTTCTCCAGTTATATGGTTTTGGATGCAAATTTCCATCACAAAATCGGATAGAGCTTTACTTGTTTCATATGTGTACCAAGAATCAGCTAATTCCATGTGGTGAAACGTTCTCATATCGCCGCCTGAATGTGGTTGTAAATTGAAAGAAAAGGGGAAATGAGTAACAACCTTGTCTGAAACCCTATTATATAGCTTATTATATACAAAATTTTATATTGAATATCAGAGCGGATATTTTCATGACAGTTTTATGATATCTAACGACTAAATAAACAGTATCGATATAAAGATTTACACTGAGGACACCCTGATACATGAATACTGTTCTATCTCAAGTTGTCCTCTTTTGAATTTTCTGATCGTGTGGCCTTGTACATTTATCCGTATCTTCTTGTCTTTGTCTATACGTTTACGGAATCATTGACTCGACGCTAGCTATTCTTGTCTCACTTTTCTTGTTTTATTGTCCCATCTCCAAAGCGTTGTGGCTCTGTCAGGGTTGGGACCCTGACTTGTCTCACATTTTGTGCCTGCCGACCACGCCACATCGAATAGATAGATTATCCATATGAAATACTTTATTTTGTTCTAAGTAATCAATCAATTCTGCGCTTCTTAGAGGTATTGAATGTGATTTATTATATTGTCTTGTTATTTTGTGTAATTAGTTGTTCGTTATTTATCACACATTTTCGCATAATTGTACCAAACTACTAAGTATTATCTGTTTACAGCAATCATCGGTGGCTTGCTATTTTGTTACTTTATCGACGCTTCATAAACCAATCGTTATTGTTTCAAGATGGAGGGTAAATGTGTTGGAGAAGGCTGTCAACTATACGTCAATAAACGTAGTGGCAATAAGAACAGAAGTGCACGCAATGTAAATAGTCAACAATATAAATGGCTCCTAGATACGCTGGTGCAACAAGGATTGATGTCAGCAAAAGAACAAGCACTTATTTGCCAGAAGTGCTACATGAAGAATCTTCGGA
The DNA here is from genome assembly GCF_902652985.1 of Pecten maximus. NCBI lineage: Eukaryota > Metazoa > Mollusca > Bivalvia > Pectinida > Pectinidae > Pecten > Pecten maximus. The sequence continues at coordinate 19,940 of NW_022981546.1, forward strand.
ACAAAAATCAGCCTGAACCTGAACCCGAGCAGAACCAGGAAATAGAGGAAGAAGACGACTCCCCGTCCCATATCCTGCCGTTGCTGACCCTTCATGATCTTTTGAATGGATCATCTTCACACAAAAAATGCTGTCTCTGTCATGTTACCTTTGCAATAAATGGAACAAAATCATCAGTCTTACCAAAACGTGCAAGACATCACCTGATCTATTCACACAAACTGTGGTGTCCCACCTCATCTCGCGTCTGCTCCATTCACCTGATTGGTAACGACTTAGATCCGTCTACAGAGGTTGTCCTTGATGGTAGAGGTTCCTTGGAATCTCAGTTACCATCAAAATCGTCCGAAATAATTAATGACCTCCTAGAGGTGTCGCACGTACTTTCACTGAACAAGTCTGCGTTTGCAATAAGCTTTTCTTCTCTTGATAACTCGGCATGCATGGCCTGGACAGGTTGGTCCAAAGATCAGTTCCTCGAGATCCACTCGCAAGATAGGCTAATGGCTGAACGTATAAAGGACCGTTTGACAACACCGAATGGTTTAGCTCAGAGATTCAAGACAGGTCCGAGTTTGTCAAGATGGATGCATCTTCCGTACTGTTTCCCCGTCTCGATCTCGATTACTTGAGAACCATTACGTGTGGAACGTATCAGATATCTCTGGCTCCTGGTTACATCGCCGAACATTTAAGTGATGACGGAGACTATGAGGTGTGGCTTTACCAGCGCTCCCCAGACCTTCTCCGATGTCAAATACATTCTCGACACAAAAGCCAAACGAAATATAACGTTCGGATACGGTTCACCGTTTCACCCGATGATGAGGCCCCAACAAAGGACTACTACTGCCAGTGCCCAGTTGGAGAGAGAACGATGGGAATGTGTGCACACATCTCCAGTATCTTGTACTACCTTGGGTATTACAGGGCGCTGGAAAACCCTCGACCATTACAACCACAGGTGAAGAAATTCCGACAAAACTTGAAATAGTTTTCCATGCGGCAACGGAGTGCATATGTCGAAAGTATGTTTGGGGCTCGATATGAAAGATCCCCGTTACCATGTGACTAACCAACTTAAAAATATAGGTATTATACAATCGCCCGTAGCTATGAACACTCCCGTAAATGCGAAAACCAACCAAAATCATAAGGAACACGTTTTGTTTGTTGTTCTGTCTATTTGTCAGCCAATGTCTTCAACCATGGGGACTTGTGAAGTAGCCATCTTGGATTTGTTTGATGAAAAGTGTTTCTCTCACTTTTTCATATCTGTGTACATATTCTCAACATACCGAGAAAATACTCTCGTGTTTTTGTTAATTATCTAAAGAAAGTCGAAAATCGGCAATTCAACCATAGGCTAATTCAACCGAAGATTTAAAAAAGTTCCACCACTTACATGTTGATGATTTTTCCTCTCATCAGTAGCATATTACGTACTGTTTAATAGGATAAAAATTGGTTTGCATCCAACGCCCATAAAGGGTGTATTCTCTAAAAACACAGTTTTGTGGTCTAAAATGTTATCATCGAAAATGGCATTTTGAGATGTTTCTTCCATAAAACAGCCAAATGGCCGCGATGGAAATATGATTTTTTGTCACAATCATGCCATGAATGTATTCTTTACGGTGGCCATCATTTGATTAGATTTCATTAATATTTTTACATAACATGCACATTTTATCAACACTTAGACAGCTTCTGAAGGTACAACTTTGAGGAGCCATCAAAACAAACCAAGTGACCTAAATCTTTATACTTTATAACTCTTCTAAATATCCTTAGTCCGCGTATGTTCCATTGTATAATAGAATTTGTTCGTATTGTTGACCACTATCCAGGTTCGTGATGGACGCTCTTTGGAATGACAGGACTACTAGGTGTAGGTTGTCTGGTAACATCAGCATTGCTGTCACTAAACGTATGTTGTCCGCAAGAGCGTCGTACCTGTTATGACCGTGGATAGGGTCATCTGAGCCTTTGATGGGCTTGGTGTTGTTTAAGGAAGGTAATCTGTGCAGTTTTACCTTCGTTTTCGTTGGTCTGAGGTGGTGTGGTTGCTGGTCGTTATTGGTGTTACCGGCACTCTTATTAAGGTCTGACGGCTGTGATTACAGTCCGTCTGTGGTGGTGACCTCGGCTTCGATGATTGTGTTATCTGGCGTGCAGGTGTATGTACTGGAGGTGCTGGAATATTGGCCTTGATAACTGCCGTTTCGTCAGGCTGGGAAGGTCTTACTGATGTTGAGGTGGTCTTAGACGCTACCCTTCCTGACTTGAAACGGGATACCAAACCGAAAATAATCTTGTCATTCCTTCGTCCACAAAAGGTGGTACCTCCGCGCCAAAAGCTGGCTTATCACACATGGCTTGTACCTTGCATGCTAACTGTTATTGTGTTTTGTGCGATTTTGATTTTTGTCACAGATGCATAGGACAACGCAGCGGGGTCATTACTCTCGACCACCCTCCTGGCGTCAGGAAAGGAAATGTTACGGGTATACTTTAAACCGCACTTCCCTTTCCTTCTTCCAAGAAAGACAGTCTCGAGAGGACGCCGCGTGGTTGCCCTTGCAATTTAGACGTCGTTTGCCGGTGATGTCACAGCTATCTGTGTCGTTATGGCCCTCTCGTCCACAGTGTTCCAAACCTCCCTTCGCCTGCATCTGTCCTCATGAGGGCCGTATCTCTGGCAGTTACGGCATCGTAAAGGTTCGGTATGTAGGGCGAGACGTTACATCTCAAGTAACCTACCATTACCGATGGAGGAAGGTTTTACACTGTGAACGCGAGGACGAACGTATTTGTTTGTACTGTTTGGCGTTTTATTTTGATCCCTCACCTCCGAGATCGGATATTCTCCGACTTGAATATTGCAGAATCTCTGCGTCAGTGTCGTTCTGCAAGGCAGGACATCTGATTATCCCCTTGCTGAAGTTAAGGGACTGATGAACCTTAACATGGACACTGATCCCAGAGAATTCCGACAATTTCAGGAGATTACCTGCCTGCTGCTTGTGGAAACCTCAACAAGGAGGTCTCCCGATCTCATGGGCTTGACGGATTTGGCAGTACCAAGGCATCCTTTGATAGTTTTCTGGATGATGATGGGCGATATCGATGATATCCCCCCCCCCCCCCCCCCCCCCCCCCCCCCCTCTCTCTCTCTCTTTTTAGCTGATAAAAGGGAGATACTGAGGGAAAGTCATATCGGAAGTTGTGTTTGTTTAGTTGATTCTCATTTTGGTTTGGTTTGGTTTGGTTTGGTTTTGGGTTTTGGTTTATTTAAGACATGTTAAGTAGTTATGCGTTCTAGCGCCGAAGTGTCAGAATCACACAGAGTAATATACTCGAGAAGAATGATTTTGTTTGTGCGAAAATGTTTTTTCTCTCGCGATTGACCCTAAGCCAACGCCATCTAGATATTAAATATCCCGGGCTCGGCATGACCAGCCGATTGATAATACAGGCCCGTACTATCTTTCGTCTCTCAACCACCAGATCATCTTTCCCCAGATTACGAGATGCAACCCACGGAAAACAGGTTGGCTCAAATTTGAGCTTCTGTGAAAGCCTTCTGCTACACTTGTACCCACGCACACCAATCATACCCCCAAACAATCGATGTGGGCAGATCATCAGTGTACCCAGTCTCGGGAGGTGGACCCAGCTTTCCTAGAGACCAATCTCAGATCAAATCATCACGTAAAGAATAGCTTTTGATTGAAATAGACTTGAGTTTAAAACATATTGTGAGACCCAAAGTCATATCGATCCTAACCATACTATTACCTATTAAACCACAAGAGGATAAACACGTGTAAACATCCGCGATATTTAACGTCAAATCATTGAGACAACAACAGGAAATGATGTTCATGTGAGGTTTTTGAGATACTTAATTCATTTGAGATATCTTCTCTTTGCAGCCCAGTGCTTGCAGGCGGCTTCGACAAAGGGTCACATTAACATTGTAAAATTATTACTGGATCGTGGTAATCAAGCCGGATAACGTAAGTATTTAAATGTATCTGCATTTAAGTTCATAATCCATATCAGAAAGATAAGAAACTATTGTGAATGTACTTCACCATTTATTATATTTTTGTCACATTTGCTAATAATTTAAGGAGGACCAAATCAGCATCACTGTTGTGATATTTATGCTTGTAAATGTGTTTCTCCTAACTTTTTTTGCAATGACATTCGTTCTACGAAACTATTTTCTTCCAACGAAACCTTTTTTAATTATGTCCCTCAAACGAAGCTGGGGACATATTGTGTTAGTTCCGTTATTTCTTCCTCTTCTTATTACTGTTACAAACTTACCGGTATGAAGTATTCATATATTCATGTATTTGAAAAGCTTCCGTATCTATCCTCCGTGTTCATTGGTTATTTTACTTTTTTTTTTAATCTGGGCAAGCAAATTATTTCTTTGATTAAGCACTGTACGAAGTTTGAGGGCACACTACCAGAGATAAAAGTTATGTGCATGTTTTTTCTATTTATAGTAACATTATCTTTGACTTTGACTTTCACACCTGAAGCTACATGTATTATTCCAATTAAATACTTTCTTTAGGAACAGTGACTTGACTACCAGGCCTCTATATTTCTCCCGGCAAGCAGGAACGAGGTAGAACTTGTAAACGTCTTATATGCATAATTAGCTCAGCTGAATTCATAATATGTATATATCAATTAATAGAAATAGTAACATTGACCATTGACCTCCAGGCCTGAAAGAGTACTTCAGGTATTATGTAACAAAGAAGAGGTCCCATGGGGCTGTATCGATCACCTGCTCCTTCTGTGAACTTGAACATTCATTGTTTCTTTGTATCACTTTACCACAGCATACTACAAGGCACATATCAGGTCTCTTGGCCTCTGGGTTACGGATTAAAGTGTTTACAGGTTTTGCATGTCTGGCCCTGTAACCCATAGTGAGGTAAGGGTCTTTAATCCAAATAAACTTAGTGGCTTTTCGGCAGGTGGTTGAGCTGAAAATAGTCAGACAAGATACATTTTGTTACTTCTGGGCACTACATCACTGATTTTGGACCATACAAGTAACTACAAAGTGTGCATTTGAATTGTAGAATGTCCCCATTAAAATCTCCGAGAATTATGTATGGTGCTGGGAGTTGCTAGACGATATTAATAAGTTGCTCAAAAGTGAAAGCAATACTCGGGATGAAGATAAATAGAACAGACCAGTTACTTATCTGTGTAAAGGTGCAACAGCCTGTAAATTTGTGTTTAACGTGATAATTCTGTGAGGAATAGTTTTATAGACAGCTACAGCTGCGGCACCTCTGTTTCCTACCGTTGCGATGCTATTGTAGAGCGAGAATTTCTAAAAGTAATTGTTTTTTTTAGCATGACCACCTGCAGGCAAATAAGGCAGGTCTAAATTCTTTCGATAAAGGGCCTGTTTCCAGTAATGTTAATTCTCCATAGGAGCCTGCCCCCGTATATTTCTTATCTAGCTCAATACAGTTTTTTTCTTTTTCCGAAAATAAATTTTTCCCTTTCCGCACCCAAAAATCAAAAAAAAAAGGGGATTTT
>NW_022981547.1:0-8261 GCF_902652985.1 Pecten maximus
TCTATGACCATTTTAAAAAGTGGAGTCTTAACAAATTCACAGAGTAGTTTTGTATTAGTGGGAAAAATGAATGTATTTTTAAGCTTTAATTGAAATACAGTCAAACCTGTCATATGTGACCTTCCAAGGGAGTCATTAAAAAGGTCACATATGACAGGTGGTCTCTTAATCCAGGTTCAAAGAAAATGACCCGAAAAGTAAAGTTCATAATTATTCTGCCACATATGTAAAATTTATCAGCTACAAGTATTAGTACATATATGAAAAGGAATTACCTCAGTCATCAATTAAGATTGTGTATATAATCAAATCTGTAAGAGACTTCTTGAGGAAAACGAAAGAAAGAAAAAAAAAAGAAGAAAAATCACTATTCACTTTATGAAATAAAATGCTTATAATAATGAACAATATATAAAAATATCCCCATTTCTACATATGAAGTACAATACGTACATGTATCTGTTTTTATAAATTTAATTAAGTTTCTTTTATTTTCATTGATATATATATATAATTATATTTAAATTATTTTAGCATGTTACAATAAAAAATAAATATTTTTAAAAACAAAAAATAATCAAAGATTTTGAATGGCTAATTTGATTATTTCCAGTGCCGGATACATTTCCAAAAAAAAAAAAAAATACTTTTTTTTTTTTTTTTTGCATTCCTGAATTCCTGGTCCGGACTTCCGTCCAGATTATTAGTCACGTAACTGCATTTCCTTCATAACGATGGAGACGTTTTTAACTTGCAAATATCTGTCCTAATGTCTCAAAAAGAACATAAATTCCAGTTAAACAGTAAGTTGACTGTTTGTTCACTCTTTTTGCATACTTCCCAAGCAAATGTTTGTATTTCTATCTATCAAAATTTCGTGAAAATCGTCTGAATGGCGAGGACGTTTTTTCGCCATATCCCATCTCCTTCTTTCATTCTTTAGAAGTAAAATACAGTTTCGTTCGTTTTTGGGTGTTATCAGAGCAAATATAATCAATTCAGTACATTTTTTGAGACAGAATAAGACATTTCATGCATTTCTGAAGTATTTTTTAATCTTTAAAAGCAGATAAGTTCGTCCGGTTTCTTCTTGATTATGACTTCTGCTTCCGTTTTAAAACTCGGAAAGTCGCTGAAAAAAGTCGCTTTTCAGCATTTGGGACACGGAAATGACGGTCGTTAGTCGCGTCTGACAGGTAGTCGCTTAATTCAGGTCACTAGTATAGTAAATAACGTTGGGAGGAAAAAATACGGTCGCATATGAAAGGAAGTCGTTTAATTCAGGTGGTCGCTAAGGCAGGTTTGACTGTAGTTGAAATATTGTACAAAGAAAGCTACTTATGCAAACCTTACTATGGCCAAAAAGAATTTTGAACTAAATAATTTTCTCATTTTATATTAAAATGATATTTTTGATTTAAAAAAAACCGTCATGTCTCTCTGAATATATGATATTACTTATCTGTTATTGAATACACATCATGGGACCTACCTAAAATGTCGCCTGCCAATCAGTATCGACACATGTCCAGAGCCGGTCTACCTTGGAAGACCATCTATCTATAACAATTATAATACATAAGAATCCTATTTAGTTATAGCCTTTTTAAAAGACGGAATGTGTATTCGGATCAGTTTTTCACTCGGATAAATAGCCTTTATACATGTACATGTAGACGGTTTTAAATGCTCCCCCTCTCATTGAAGTATGAATACTAAACATTTAAAACTTTTACGAAACAGTTTTACCAACTGATACTAATATCTTATAAAGCCTTTGTATACAGGTTTTTCTGTATGTTATTTATCAATTCTAGAGATATTTAGGTAAATATTTACGATTTAATTCGAGGAGGGACTTTAATATATCGGAAGTATTTATCCAAAAGTTTTAAAGAGATAAATTTCATGTGTGTTTTGTTTCTAAGATTTACATAGAATCGTTACCAGTTGATCGATATTTATTTTAATCTCTAAAGTACATCGATTTGATTTGATTTACTATTATATATAATACCGTTGTATGTTTTTTGCCTTCCCTCTCCTTTTTTATTGGAGGAGTTGGAGCGTTTTGAAATAATGATAATACAATAATATTACAGGAAACGTAATTATGTCATTATATCATAACCTGTGACGTAATGGACGAATTTATCCAATTTCTGTAGATCTAGAGGAGCCTTGTTTTTTATAAGAAGCATATAATAAATGCATTTTTCCGAACCACAGGTGTCTGCATCTAATTAATTGGCTATTTGTGAAAAAAAAAAATCAAATATTAACCCCTACTCCTACTAGATATAGTAGGAGTAGGGGATAATATTTTTTTCTGTAAAAAGTATCCAGATGCAGACGCCTGTGATCGTTTTGGTGAAATGGCAAGCAAATTAAGCAAGTTAAAAGAAAATAAAGATATTGTAACCCTTCTTCGTTATGTATACAGCATAAAGCACGGGAACAAACTAGTTATGCAGTCCACGTTCTTGCACGCGTGGCTATTTATATAATTTTAACTTACATGTAGAAATATATTCCATATACGCATTCGCTACTTAACATGTAGATAGCTTAAGGGTACTGCCTATGACTATGTAATGTATTTAAGTAATCTAATAGAGTAACTGTGATTGAAATCAGCTAGCTGCTGTTACAGAATTTAACATGATAAGTTTTAACGTAATTTCAAATAACTACATTGATTCCAATCGGGAGCTGTCGGCATTTTCCGTAACTGAAAAAATACTCGTTACGGATCCCGGAAAGAGGATGGAGTGGGAACCCGCTTGTAGTGACTTGACTGTTCATCAATAGCCAGTGTCTATATTTAGGTGCTTTTTTATTCTAATTCGGTGTGGAAATTGTACCTCGCCAGCCATAAATATCTTCTCATACTTTTCATTATATTTAGACGAAAATTGACGATTTCGTCACATGTTCTTCCACGCATCGATGAAATCGGATATCGCTATACAATGTATATTATGTAACGTAACTGTGATTTAGAAATTTGTTGAATTATGATTTATTTAATTGATAAGAGAATTGTGCTGTACTTGTTTATTGAAAGCATTGTGTGTAAATGTTTCCTCGTTGGCATTGACACCTATCCAGATTACGGGTGTGTGGTCATGTCAATCGGGACTGGACCGTCGACAATTTCCGTAAACGAGAAATACCGATGGTACCCGATTGCATTCGCCTAATCTCGGCTGATTCCGGTACCGTTCATCTTCGAAGTAGGCATTGAATCTGCCGAGATGTGACGAGTGACCCGATTCAAGGTGGCCATATGTAGTGATCGAATTGTTTAATTTGTTTATCATATTTTTCGTTATATTTTTTACTTTCAACGAAAAAAAGAGGAAATATGACCTAATTCCTTCATATATAGGATCTAATTGGTATCAGAATTTTAAAATTATCTTAGATAGTTGTATTATAGTTTTTTTATAATTTGTTTATGAATGTCTATTACTAACTATGCAGAAATTGAACGAATTTGATTAATCTATAGAACACTAAATTTGGTTTCTCTGAACAAAATGAACAGCTTTTTATGGATTTCATTTTCGGCTGATGAATATTTGGCAATCTCTCCCAGAGTGCATTGCGGTTCCCTTGTGTTATGAAGGGAACCGCAATGCATTCTGGGAGTGATTGAACTATTGGGTTGTACACGTTTCCAGGATACACCAGTGCAGGAATGCACTGTCTAATTATTAGCTACCTGACACTGTCTACGTAGACCCCATCTTCGCTACCCAAGGCTTCTGATTACGTTACTCTACACGAACCCTTGGCAGATTTAGGCGTCAGTTCTGGCCCTCTAGCGGAGATACGAAATTACCACCCTTTACACATGAAATTTTCGACCAATCAAAACGAACGTTACCAATTTACTTCATCTGTGATGTTTACAAACGCACATGGAGGCTTGTGTCATTTTGATGAGATATGTGATCAATGACTTCTATTAATTGATCAATCACGGCGAATATTTCCCCAATGATTGTACGTCTCTGTTTTTACGTAAAATGTCAAGACAAAGTCGACAATATAGCTACTAGAGTATGTACTGGGCGCCGCAATTTTTGTTTACCGTGAAACCAAGCCTGGATGTAAAATGCGATTTGATTGGGTGCCCTGGGATTCCAAGGCGCGACGGTTTGAACACGACTATATCTGCCAAGGGTTCGTGTAGTGTAACGTAATCAGAAGCCTTGGCTAGCGAAGATGCGTAGACCCCTGTACAGGCGGATTTCGTCAGCTTGCACAGGCTGCATCATCCAATCGAGCTGTAATTATATAAGCGCCTTTCAATTAATTCAATTTATAATACGTTAAAGTATTTTAATATTAATGACAGGTTCTGGGAACTAGCCCGAGTTTCCTCTGACACTGATAGGGATTTCTGATCATTTGTGGGACAATATATATTTAGGGGAGAATGCCAAAAGGAAAGCAACAATTTATTTTCAATCTGACAAACCAGATTATGCTGGACCCAGCCACAACTGATCCGCGGTTCATTACCTAATGTTTTAGCGGGAAATTGTCATACAAATCACCAGCGGATCCCCTTTTTTTCGGATGAGGACTTTTGCACGTGAAATTCACGTGGAGAGGGCAAAAAAAAAAAAAAGAGGAAAATATCACATGAAATTTACATGAAATTCAAATGGGAAATTTTCACGAAAAAAAAAATCAATTTCACGTGAATTTCACGTGAAGGAATTTTTATCTCTCACCTATACTGTGAATGGATGTGACTGGATCATGCAGCTCCACCATTATTACATTATTACACGGACATTGATGGTTGAACATATGTATTGAAGATTTTAGGAATACAAAGAATTTATCAGCATTGTAGTTGTCAGAGTTTTATGTTTCTGATTCAAAGTTTTGTAAGACGTCAGATCAGTGTGTTTAAGGGATCGTTGATCTGCCGAGGTGAAAGAATGTCGCTTCAGAAATTAACTGGATTCCTAAACCAAGGTCCATGTATATGTAAACGTATTCGTGGTAAGTGTTCAACATTACAAATATCACAGTTTTAATCAGAATGGTATGTTGGGAATCTCAAAGTGTTTGATCCATCGCTAGGCGAGGGGAAAAGTATGGAACTTGTTTTTGAATGAAGGGTTTTGGAACAAAGGCTTAAATACGATGAAATGGGAATTCATCAAATACAACCGGATAATTCTAACATGTAAGGAAGACGATAAGTTAAGCTTACTAATTGAAACGAAATCAGAGTATTTCTGCAGGGACTTGAAAAAGAACTCCCAATCCATGGTCCATATCTATAGATTTGAATTTTCTGTCGCAGTTGTACCGAGAGAAATACGACAGGAAATTCAAATCTATATCTTCGGATCACCAATACATAGTGTATATGATACATTATGCTAATTATCCAATGACGCCTCGGTTTTTCTTTGATCTTTTGTTGGCGATATATTGCATACTATGTGATATTTCAAATATCACATATGTGATATCTGAAATATCACATGGCATTTCTGATTGGTCCATGCCTCAGTCTTGAGGCGGGGCCAATTTCAAATGTAGGCGTGACAAATGAACAAAGACAGGAAATGGATTTCAAACAAAATTTAATGAAATACGAGTGCCGTTTAGAAATTTTCCGTCTTCTTTCTTCACCTTGTATGCACGTACAGCCCTGCTGCGATGTACCGTTCTGTCCATAATGAGTTGTTCATCAAAACCTGACCAAACAGAATATAAAACCCTGTTCATATTTTATTAAGTAAAATCTATTTTAACAGGTCAGGAAAAAAAAACATACATTACATGATTACATATAAAATTTCAGTCATTTAAAAAAAAAATGGTTATACAGATTACGCTAAATGTAACTATATACTTTCGTTGCACAAAAATCCTATCATAAACAAAATAGTGATGAAAATGATAACAAGACGAGTGGATAAAAATACCGATTAACCGATTCATTGATTTCTTTAAACAATTTCACGGATTTTGAAAGGATTTTGTGACATTGTGAACGTCGAAATTTACGAAAAATATTTCATTTCACAATTTGTTAAAAACGATATGATTTTAGACTTACCTGCTTGGTAAAGGGAAGTAGCGCAGGTCCTCTTTCCGGAATGGTTTATGTAATTTCCCTCGAATCCTGCAGCCTTTCACATGTTTTTCACATTACCATTCAGTTCATTTACAACAATTGGCTGAGTTAATTCCTTGGTATCAACTATTCCAATGTCAGTAGCTACCGTGTCACTATCTTCAAGTTCATACTCATACTTATCTACGGCCTGTGATAATGTTATATCGTCGAGGTCAGTGAACACATCGACATCAGTGATCAGTACCTGATCCGTCATGGTTGACAGTCTCACTAGAAATGAATGGGCTACTGTGACAGAAAACAAAACGTGTCAGAAATTGGCGGGAAACATATCACAGTGACAGGTTCTGATCAATTTTATAGCTCCACCCCTAGGCACGTGGGTGACAAAACCTCGGCTGTCATTGGATAAAACAGATACAAAATGGGTACTCGTGACGTATCGCATATATCACACTCGTGCTACGCACTCGTGTGATATATCCGATACATCACTCGTACCCATTATGTATCTATTACATATAACATAGTAACACAAATGACGAAGGAAGACAACTTTTTGACTCGTGCCCTGACCGGGCCTTGAACTCACGATCTACGGCACCCAATCACCTAGCCAGAAATACATGCACCGTATACCACTGCGCCACATCGGCGGTCTGGGGTGGCGCAGTGGTATAAGCTGCGGGTATTTCTGGCAAGGCGATTGGGTGCCGTAGATCGTGAGTTCAAGGCCCGGTCAGGGCACGAGTCAAAAAGTTGTCTCCCTCCGTCATTTGTGTTACAATGTTACATATATATCCGCATTTTGCTTCCGAGAACAACCGCAATGATCTATTTCTACAATCTTAGTTCCAATCCAAATCATGCCACGTCCCCCAAAAGATGACCGAGATGGTGAAAATGAAACCACATAACATCTACGATAATTGAACTGGACCTTACTTCATATCACTTAAGCAATTGAAGCATTCCTCAGTTATAACACGATGCATATTTTACAGTTTCTCCATAATTCTTTAATCCATGATCCTATATATAGACCTTGCACCGAAGGTTTTATTATTATCTCGAAGAGTAATTAATAATTGAATTTAGATTGTTTTGCTGTAACCCAAGATTCAGGTTGTTGGGTTGTCTTTAATAAATTGTATGTCACTAACGCGACGCTCCCCCATTTACGGTTTTCTTTCGAACTGTAAAATATTTTACCGGATGTAGCGTGGGCCCCAGTAAGGAGTATCGCTTTACTTGTAGCGACTTATAATTATGACGCGTTCTTATTGTTACCAAGACAATGGCTGCATTTTTTTGTTTTTTTGCACCTTGACACGATCTATATAAAGCCATACATCTGCTTCACAAAGCAGGGGACCTCCAACACAGCACGAGAAATATTCTCTCCCTACAAGAGGTGGGGGCATAGTAAAAGGAGGGGCGGGGGCATAGCTCATTTGGTTAGAGCGCGGCCATTGACTTCAGTTGGAAATCCGAGATACGGGGTCAGTATACCCGTTAGTCTGTGTTTCTTGGGAAGTTTAGAAACGGGCCGTGTGTGCTCTCGTGGTTGTCCTTGGGCAAGACTGACACATTACACTTTTTGCTCTTGAAAACATGCGACGCGCCTCCCGTATATATGCTGCTCAAAGAGGTAGTCACCAACTACTACAAGGAGAACCTGCCTTAAAATGACATTGGCAGTTCACCGGACGATAAACACAGCAAACAAGCAAACAACTTCCCTACTATTCTGAATTCTATAGCCTCACCTAAATAAAAACGGGTACTTTTCCCCATAATCATAAACCAGTTAACCAGGATCTCAGTTACATTGTACGTACGTGTATCGGGTTGTTATGCCAATATTAGGATCCGCGCTGTTTAAATGTTAATATTGGATTCGGATACTTATATATAGTTATTTGGGAAAACACTGGCAAATACGAGGGCTCTTCATGTGTTGACGAGGTTCTGATAATGATGTCATTATCAACATAACTACATCATACAATTTCTTTGTCCTTCTTGTAGGAAACTAAAATCCAAGATATAGGTCGAAAGAAATAGGAAGATGTTGATCATTAGATACCCAATAATTCAATAACCTCAATGATCTTGCATCAGTAAATTATCATTCGTTAAA
>NW_022981548.1:0-8215 GCF_902652985.1 Pecten maximus
ATTTGGATTGTCCGTTCAAATTTTAAGGTATCCGGATCGTCATTAGTTCAAGACATCCCATTTCTTACATCGTGGTAAATCAAGGGAGATAATTTTCACGTCATGTTGCCTTCACAGTTCATCTACCAGTGCCTATAAATTTATTCATATTTATTGTGCCTTATTTTTCAAGGTATTGCGATCATACATTGTTAAACATTCCAGACTGTTTAATTTTAAAACTGTTTTAGTATACACATATGTATTTTTTTGTGGAAACATCTTATACTCTGGGTACACCAACGTTCCTACATATGGATCAAATATACTTGGAAATCAGCCAATCCCTTTAATGTTAACATACCTACATGGGTACAATCATGACCATGATTCTTTAAAGTAGGAATGTAGCATGTCCTGTTTGCCAAGGGAGATAACTTTTTAGCCCACCATCATCAGATGGTGGGCTATTCAAATCGCCCTGCGTCCGTGGTCCGTCGTCCGTCCGTCCGTCCGTCCGTCCCTCCCTCCGTCCGTCCGTCCGTCCGTCCGTCCGTAAACAATTCTTGTTATCGCTAATCCTCAGAAAGTACTGAAGGGATCGTTCTCAAATTTCATATGTAGGTTCCCCTTGGTGCGTAGTTATGCATATTGCATTTTGGGACCGATCGGAAAACAACATGGCCGACAGGCAGCCATCTTGGATTTTGACCATTGAAGTTTGTTATCGCTATTTCTGAGAAAGTACTGAAGGGATCTTTCTCAAATTTCATATGTAGGTTCCCCTTGGTGCGTAGTTATGCATATTGCATTTTGGGATTGATCGGAAAACAGCATGGCCGACAGGCAGCCATCTTGGATTTTGACCATTGAAGTTTGTTATCGCTATTTCTGAGAAAGTACTGAAGGGATCTTTCTCAAATTTCATATGTAGGTTCCCCTTGGTGCCTAGTTATGCATATTGCATTTTGGGACCGATCGGAAAACAACATGGCCGACAGGCAGCCATCTTGGATTTTGACCATTGAAGTTTGTTATCGCTATTTCTGAGAAAGTACCTAAGGGATCTTTCTCAAATTTCATATGTAGGTTCCCCTTGATGCCTAATTATGCATATTGCATTTTGGGACAGATCGGAAAACAACATGGCCGACAGGCAGCCATCTTGGATTTTGACCATTGAAGTTTGTTATCGCTATTTCTGAGAAAGTACTGAAGGGATCTTTCTCAAATTTCATATGTAGGTTCCCCTTGGTGCGTAGTTATGCATATTGCATATTGGGATTGATCGGAAAACAGCATGGCCGACAGGCAGCCATCTTGGATTTTGACCATTGAAGTTTGTTATCGTTATTTCTGAGAAAGTACTGAAGGAATCTTTCTCAAATTTCATATGTAGGTTCCTCTTGGTGCCTTGTTATGCATATAGCATTTTGGGACCGATCGGAAAACAAGATGGCCGTCAGGCAGCCATCTTGGATTTTGACAATTGAAGTTTGTTATCGCTATTTCTGAGAAAGTACTGAAGGGATCTTTCTCAAATTTCATAAGTAGGTTCCCCTTGGTGCCTAGTAATGCATATAGCATTTTGGGACTGATCGGAAAACAACATGGCCGACAGGCAGCCATCTTGGATTTTGACAATTGAAGTTTGTTATCGATAATTCTCAGAAAGCACTGAAGGGATCTTCCTGAAATTTCATATGTAGGTTCCCCTTGGTGCCTGGTTATGCATATTGTATTTTGAGACTAATCAGAAAACAACATGGCCGACAGGCAGCCATCTTGGATTTCGAAAATTGAAACTGGTTATTGCTATTTCTAAGAAACTAATGAAGGGATCTTCCTGAAATTTCATATGTAGGTTCCCCAAGGTGCCTAGTTATGCATATTGTATTTTGAGACCAATCGGAAAACAACATGGCCGATAGGCAGCCATCTTGGATTTTGACAATTGAAGTTTGTTATCGCTATTTCTCAGAAAGTACTGAAGGAATCTTTCTCAAATTCCATATATAGGTTCCATTTGGTGCCTTAATCTTAACTTTTATATATAGGTTTCCCTTGTTTGAAAAGTACTAGAGGTTTCTTCTGAATTTACACAGATTAGTAAGACTTAGAAGAAGAGAAAAGTAGAGAAAAGATCAATCTGACATGGAACCTATGAAGAACATTCAATGGTGGGCGCCAAGATCCCTCTGGGATCTCTTGTTGTGTTTAACCAAGGGAGATAACATGTCGGTTATCAGGGGAGGTAACTTGTGTTTACCAGGAGGGTTAACAGGAGGAGTTTTCTGGGCAGATAATTTGGTTCATAGTTTTGAGCTTTATTTGTACATGTCTTTGTTACAAAACATTATCATTTAGTTGTGATGGGGTAAGAAATATTTTTGAATTATTGAAAAAATCTTTGATATAAGTGTTCCAACTGTTATTGCAGTATGAGGCTTTTTGGGGCCAAAACACTTCATGTACTGCATCTGATGTGATTTGAAATCTTATTTTCAATATTACACAATGTTAATTTGAGGAGAAATGATTTGATGACAAATTCATTTGCAATGAGATGGTATCCGATCCAGGACTCTCATTTAAAATATCCAATCCATTTTGTAATATTGTCACTTTAGGTGTTGAAGGGGGAACTACTGACATTATCAAATTTCAATATCAATTGTTTGTGTTCAGTTTTTTTCTGATGAATTTTTAGATATAATTTTCAAGCCAGCATTTCACCATGTTATTTTTAGATTGAAAACATGACACACTGGTTTTTGATGTTCCTGCTTGTTGAATTACTTGAGGCAGACAAAGTAATATTGATGTGTGTGATATGTTGGTAACAGAGGAAGCTATGGCTGTACATCACATTACATGTTTGTCATTGATGTGTGGTGCTAGTGATGACTAGATATCCTGATGTAGCTCTCGGGTAGGTTTTGTTACACTGGAGGGTATAATATTTCATATCTCACAAGCTATACCTTGGTTATATTGAATACTGTAAATCTAGTATTCATATCATATGTACATATACACTTACAAGTCTCAGGACCTGTCCCTAAGAGATTAGTCACTGTCAGTAAGTTCAGATGTGTGTTACGGTCAGTCATGCAAGACTTTAGGAGTCCAATCAAATATTTTCACCTGTTTTTTTTTATTTGTGTGTTTTCTTCACATTATCTTACATATAACTTCAGAAAAGAACGTGATCTTTTACTTGTTATCTAAACTGATCAAAATTTTAAACCTTCATACATATATATAAATACATACATTTAATAGATACAAAATGAATGCAGGTCTGACCTTTTTATACCTTTACCATTACCCTACTACAGATCTGACCTTTACCATTACCCTACTACAGATCTGACCTTTACAATTACCCTACTTCAGATCTGACCTTTACCATTACCCTACTACAGATCTGACCTTTACCATTACCCTACTACAGATCTGACCTTTACCATTACCCTACTACAGATCTGACCTTTACCATTACCCTACTACAGATCTGACCTTTACCATTCCTCCACTACTGATCTGACCTTTCTTTTTACAGATGCAGATCTGACCTTTGACATCATTCCCCTACATAGATCTGACCTTGAATTGACATCATTCCCCTATATAGATCTGACCTTGAATTGACATCATTCCCCTATATAGATCTGACCTTGAATTGACATCATTCCCCTATATAGATCTGACCTTGAATTGACATCATTCCCCTATATAGATATGACCTTTCACCTTATTCTCCTACCTTTATGCGTTACCTTTGTCATTCTGTTACGTTCAATATCAATTCTACAGATTTGACCTTTGACATCAGTATCTACCTTCTCACTGTTATGGCTGTAAACCACCATTATTGTAAAATCTGTATTTATACCTAATGTACTAGATCATCAGTATTGACAGAGATGACAACATTTTGTTGTTCTGTATCATTTTTATGGTTCACATAGTAAATGTGTTGCAATCAAAGCTCCGCTTAAGGGAAATTATTTATTACTGTGATGTACCAATGTATACCTCACTGAAAAGACTTAAGGCTATCACATGTACAATGTTCACTGCAAATAATATATATTTTAGTCAAGTTTATTTACCACCAACTTAATATTTCTAATATACTAGTATCATATCTAATCATTCAAACCTCAATAACTGACACTAACTTTTATTATGACTTGATCAAAACAACATTTTTTTCATTTATTATTTGTCTATACATATCTACATAAAATTAATTTGAAATAATGCTTTTACTTAAATTATTGTATTTTTATATAATTCTGTAATTGTTTGGTTTCTTAATAAATTCTGAAAATAATGATATGGTTTCTTGAAAGATGAGGTTGTGAAAATTGATGATTTCAATAGTAATTCCAAATGAATTAAAAAACAAACTTTGTTGAAGTAAAAGTCTTCAAACAAAATATTAAAAAAGAATATCAAATTAACTTAAAGGTACAAATCATATCAGAACACCATTGTGGAACAGTCGTTGCATGATCTGTCATTGTACTGTTTACGATGTATTTACTTGTCATATTTTTATAATGTCTTGCCATTCCTTCGCTGCAGAAAGCAGTTTGTAATTTTGTAAAGAGTTTACCCTCAGCAGATTGCTAAAGGTTGTATTTATTTTAGTTAGATGTGTGATCATTACAATTTTATATGTTTCATTTGATCAGCTTAAGATACAGAATGTATAATTTTATATTCATATTTGTTGTAAATAGGTATACGTATTGTTAAAAGTGTAATTTTTGTACCAGGGAGAGTTGTGTGATGTATGATTCTGTGTATTATATACATATACCTTGGCTATAAGTGCCCCATTGGTTGTAAAGCATCTATTGTACTGACCCAGGGCTTAAGGCCATTGAGATTGTCTGCATTTCCTTATAACCTTTTAATGCTTTTCTACCAGGAATGTGAAGTAAGTATTGGTAAGTTATTGTCTATTACTGAAATAAACTTACTAGTTACTGAAACACTTTCAATCATTTACCTAATATCAAAATATTAAAAAATATCAAAAATCAATGACATTGGCCCACTAACCAAATACTAGGTACTGCAGTTATCTCCCTTACTAAGACTCCACGCAGGGCCAACAAGCGTGTTTAATATAAGTTGTTTCACATTTATTGTTTAATATATAAAGTTTACAAAAGTCACTAGATACAATATCAAATTAGAACAAGCAAGTGTAAAACCTTAATAAACTTACTATTTATCACTCAGAGAACCATTACACTTTTGACAATATTTCAACGTGATAGCTATTTATTCTGTGCCAAACTGAGTTGGCGATATCAAATGGTTAAATGAGATTGGCAATATAAGCAATAATGCTTTGCCTGGCCCTGTTAGGAAACCTTCCAATTTCTTTCACAGTTTAGTAAAATTTTAACAGCAGTATTTCATTGTCTTGTAAATACAGCAGCTTCAATTTCTAAAAGTTGGAGTTGTTATGCTAAATCAAATTTTTTTAAGCACGGAAAGAGTTTTCTGTTTGAACAAATATTTAAAAGCTAGATCTGTTGGTGGTTCCACTTGTTAGGATCTGTACACAGAGAAGATCTATTTTTTATAATCTGTACACACAGTCGACCTAACAGTTTATCTTATATCTGTACATATGTAAACATGTTGAATATTTGTTTGTAAAAAGAATTATTGTCATGTATTTATATTTGTATTTTGAAAACACACGATGCTTTTATACAAACTTATAGATTGAATATCAAAGAATAATAACTTTTTTATCATAATTAACCTGGCAAGGCAACACATTTGTTAGTTAATGCCTCTAGATAAGCAAGCATGTACATGTATTTGTTTAATTTAAATGATAGCTTAAAGCTTAAGTAATTTTCAGCTTAATTTTAATTGACTTTACAGCTGCATAGCCACTGAACAAATGATTCAATTTTGTCTTACAATTATCGACATTCCAAATTTTTCCATATTCCAGGGATTTTCCTACAATAATTAATTTTCCATTGTTTGTATGCAGAATGCGGCTTTCTGATTGGTTAAAAAAATTTTTTTCATACCAGAATGACCCGAAAAATGTGATGTCACAATACGACAATTGACGTTGCTTATTGATTTGAGAAAAAAAATCCCATATAAAACCAGTTAAATTGTACATTAAACATGTTTTAAATTAGAAAATTATTTTCAAAAATTAATTATAAGCGTTGATGTCAATTATTTTTTTAGTTTCATAGGGGTATGAAAAAAATTTTGTTTGCAAACTTGTGTAAGAATCCGCGCCAATGTTAGTGTTTATTTCATCAGTACTTTGTTGATAGGCTATCATTGTTTTTGTGGATATCAGCTGTTTTTGTTAGATCTGTTGTGTTTTATCTTTAGGACAGGATGATACATGTATATGTTGATTTTCAATAATGTTTTAAAAAAAATTACAATTTAATTTCGATGATAGATAGTATATGTAAACCAGGAATCAGTATTTTGCTTCAAATCAGAAGCAGACAGGCCTCATGTGCCTTTGTTGTGTCTTAAGACACTTTTATGTGATTTAGTGAGAGTTTGACTTTTTTACACACAGTCTCAAGGCAATGTTTGATATTAATGCTATCGGGAGCAAAATTCAACCAAGTGAATTACTTCTAAATTAAGATATTATAAATGTATTGCTACAGCATCAAAATGGGATCTATAGTCTTCATATGTCATAGCCTAATTAGTATTCTAGTCACAAACCCTGGGGCCAGTTATAATTCTTTTGAAACTGGAATGAATCCTTGTAGCTTGTAATTCATTCTACTGAATTAGTGAAGGCATTACTGTTTCATTAAATAATTGACTTTTTAAGGAACTGAATCTGATCTGATTGAAACGATAATTCTTTGTGAGCATTCAGTTTATAGAATAAAATAGAAATACATTTCTCGCTATAACCTTGAATGGTATATTTTATCAGTAAGGTTAGTATTGTTTTCTGGGATTATCACCCCATGAACAGCCAGGTTGATTTTGTTTGCTGGGTTTATCGCCCTATGAACAGCCAGGGTGATCTTGTTTTCTGGGTTTATCGCCCCATGAACAACCGGGTTGATTTTGTTTGCTGGGTTTATCACCCTGTGAACAGCCAAGGTGAGGGTAGTGTTTGCTTGCAAGGTTTATGGCCTGGTGAACTGCCAGGGTGATACTGATTGCTGGTTTTATGGCCTGGTGAACTGCCGGGGTGATTTTGTTTGCTGGGTTTATCTCACCATGAAGAGCGAGGGTGATTCTGTTTGCGTGGTTTATCGCCCCATGAACAGTCGGTGTGATCTTGTTTGCTGGGTTTATCGCCACGTGAAGAGCGATGGTGAGGGTAAGTGGGATCATGTATGAAATTAAGCTATATTGTGCATGTATAAGGTAACTGATATATTACCAGTTAAAACTTTTTAATTTGAAATGCAATATTTTTGACAATTACAATATATAGAAAAATGCATTCCATATTTTATACAAGCATACTGCATTCCATTGATGTCATTCCATATACAACGAAAACTACTTAAACTAAATCACGGTTTTTAACTTGGTAATGAAGTAAGGTGTATTTTTGTGGGGAACAAAATTCATAAATACAGGGGTAAATTGTTACATTGTATGGTCAAAGTGTGATATCAGTTTATACAGGTAAAAGATATATGTTTGTTACCTCTCAACACCACATTGTTGTTTAACACCGATAAATAAATATATGTAATAGAATTCTGTTTTGCTTATCTCTTTCTTTTTAGTTCACTTGCCCTTCAGGCAAGTGAGCTTATGCCATGGTGCCACATCCAGCATCTGTGTCAGCTTTTTAGGTCACCTGAGACGAAGTCTCAAGTGACCTATTCTAATCGCCTTTTGTCCGTCGTCGTCCGTCGTCCGTCCGTAAACTTTTTACATTTTCGACTTCTTCTCCAAAACCACTTAACAAAATTCAATGAAATTTGGGAGAAAGTTTCTATGGCTGAAGGTCAACCAAAATTGTGAATTATATGGTCCCCACCCCCCAGGGGCCTGAGGGGTGGGGCCAAAAAGGGTCAAATTGACTAAAACTTCAAAAATCTTCTTCTCTACTCTCAGATATGGTGGAGTCAAACACTCTTTATAGATGAAAGGGTCTTGTGGTGCTTTACCAAAATTGTGAATTGCATGACCCTGGGGTCTCACGTTTGCCCCTGGGGAGGGGTAACTTTAC
>NW_022981549.1:0-8097 GCF_902652985.1 Pecten maximus
TTTTTTATATAACCATAAATAAAACAGAGTTGCCGAAATTAAAATAGGTGCTCAATCTCCTGATAATATACCGATCCAAACTAGGAACTAAAATAATAATATCAAGCTATAGTAACCATCCAGTAAAAGCAAAACCAAGGTTATGGCATTGTACCATTACTTATGTCCTAAGTCTTTAGCATGAACAAGTTAAACAAAAAGTACTAGAAAACGAGGAAAAATTCAGTACGAATAGGGATAATGAGAATGAACTACTAATAACGTATTTCAAAGTAATTCAGCACATTCTGTTACTTGCTCAAAATCAAACGAAGTAATAGTACAATAAACACATGATTAATTATTTTAAAGTATCATAATCCAGTTAAATATGTAAATGCAACTTGTTTATGAGTGTTCAATACATTCGAACTCATTTACTTGATATGTAGACTCAAATTTTACAAGACTCGTTGTACATTTCTATATCTTTTTAATCCTCTAATTATTGTATAACTGTCATTCCTTACCGATTGCAAATGTTGCATTGAGGCGACACACAAATCATTGTATTTGTTCTCGATTGCGAATAAATCAAATTAACACACGTGCGAATAACTGCTTATAACATTATCACCTCTTCCGATAAAATGTATTTATAACATCGTACCGTCATCAAGTACCGATTGTTTTTTTCAAGGTCATTGAAGAGTGTAATAGTATCAACCAAACTTCGTAATGTTTGTCCTTTATAAAAGGTGTTACTTTGTCGACTACAGTGCTCCTTACATTCAGTAAGATGATTAAATTTACAGAATAATAAATGAAGTCGTACTTGACTGTAAATATACCAATGTAAAATGTAGGACAAACAAGGAACTATCAGTCACATCAAAACGTCAAAGGTAAATGTTTTAGCCTTGGGACATATTATTATGCAAAGGTTTAACCGATTACATCATGTGGACATTTTTCAAATCTGCTACTACCAGTTTATAAGCGTGATTACTATGGCATTAAGTTATTAATAATTCAGTTTACATTCTTCGTTTTAATTGATAAATAATAATAAAATGTTTGTTTTTTTCTTGAGAATAATGTCTTCGGTACCATCATATACAAAGCTTAAGTAACACACCTTTATCAAACCATACATATCATTTATACTTACTAAAATGTCGTACCGTATTTAAGATCTGCACAAAAAGCAAGAACAAAGAAGCCACTGAGGAGATGGATCAATATTCGGGAAGTCAACAAATTCCGCTTTCACTTTCAAAAGAGCAATGTGTTAAAAATTCAGCAGTAAATTGCAAGTCCAGAGGCGAAATTACTATGGCTTTACGTTGTTGATGGTTCAGTTTACATTTATAATTCAAACTGATAAATTTCGTAATTATCAGGTATTTCCGGTAACAATAAGGTATTTAATGACATTACATCCTTAGCTTAGCCAACTAAAATATTGAAACCCACATCCCTCGAGCCATATATTTCATATTTGATAACTTACATCTCAAGCTGTATTTAATGTCCAAAATAATCAAAGATAAAGATACGTGATTGATAAATGTGTTATGCATGTTTAAGAATAGGATAGACGGATGTTTATTCATCAATGTACTGTTCTAGGATATATCATAATTAACATCAACAACTTTTTATTTCATTTTCATAGAAGTGTGATTAAAAGGGTTTTTTCTATCATAATTATATTGTATAGTGGATATAATCACATTCAAAAATTGTAATTGAAAGCTACAATGAATAGTTAATCCAAAAGTCCCTTTCTTTCCACATAATTTGATCGCTGTAGCATAACGCATGATTCCCTGTAATATATCTCGTTGGCTAAATGACGGCATTGATTATCATTTCCTATGTTTTTGAAGCTAGAATGTTTGCCTTTCGCAAAGCATATTTGTATTTTAAGAAATAAGCAAGGTAGGACAATGCACGTTCATCACATACCAAAGCGTTATGCATGTAGTAGTCAATGTATATAAATTATCATTATATTTTTAAGACAGTGCGATAAAGAAAGCAGAATTGCAAGTCCCATGACGATCTCTAAACTAACATTTAATTCTGAAACGCCTCATATTTGTGAATGCTATCAAGTTTAAAAGAAGTTTGTTGGAAATATTAGCAAACAAACAAATTGTTCCCGGGTGGACATACAACACCAAACACTCACGTCAAAATTTGAAACAAAAAACTCTCTCTCTATCTCTCCAACTACATCACATACACAGGAAGTCAGCAAAAGTTACAGCAAAATAAATAATGTCGACCATCTGGATCCCTTTGATATCCCATACAGCTTTGCTACACTCAGCAGGCAAAACGATTTTTGAACAATCAGTATACATCACAAGTTTGAATACAAACGTTTGATTGATAATTAATTAATAATGTACCAATAGTTTAGCAAGTAGGAGCGGCTAAAAAGGATCCGTCAAAATTTCGATCCAATTATTTTTCTCGCCCGAGACATATATGATACAATATTTAGATATCCTTCACAATTTAAACGAACGTTCAGTTGAAATCATGCATGCTCTTTCTTAAAACTTCAGGGGTTGGGTCGCTATCAAATCACAGCGATACATCCGTCACAACAACTGCATCGAAGGAACACGTGCATTGCACATGGTACCAGGAATATTGATATGTCGCTGACTATACCCGCATCATAGTCCCTTTCGATAATTGATAGTGCTGTAGCATTCAACATGATTAAAAAAAATGTTTTTCATTTAGCTCCTTTTGATCGGCGTCATAGATATTTTGAATTTCAACTTACAGTAACAATTACACTGTCCGAAAATATGAAAGTAAAATAGATAGGACTTCACATTTGAAAAAAATCTGTTGAAGAACTAAGCTGCCTTAAGGTATATTCTGTCACTTCGGGATAATATATATGTAATTAATTATATTATTTTAGAAAATAAATCGAAATGAAGTTATTAATTATGAAAAACCAGGGACAATATCCCAATTAACGTTGATCTGTATCACGGATACATGTATACATATCCTCGATACTCCAGAAGTTATGTTCATTCTAAGGATAGCGTATTGTGATCGTTAAGCATTTCGCGGTTAAACCCCGCCTACTCGAAGAAAGGAAAGAAAAGCCACCTTTATTATGCGCCAATGAAACGCTTGTAGTTGAATTTGTTCGACACCCAATCAGTAAACTTGTCCTTAATGGTCACAGAGCTTTGTTGGATATCAAAGGGATCCAAAGTATTTACCACCAATTCTTTTGCTAAATGATATACGGAATCCTTATGAATCACAAATGACATCATTAGTTCCAATTCTACAGACGCCTGTTAACGACCATATTGTTTTGATGGTGCTATTATTTTCTTTTAAACTTATCATTGGTTCATTTGAATAATAGTAGGTGGTTAGATATTATTTTTTTTCAACTAATTAACAGGGAGGACACATGTTTTAAAAAGGATATATTGCAGTGACAACATCACTATTATTCCTTCTTTTCAAAGGTATATTGATATATAGTGTATGCTCAGTTGATTAATTATAAGTTAATTGTGGTCCCTTATCAGTGTTATATAATATTTCTATTGCCAAAATATTGTTAACTTACCATCATGGTATCGCCTTATCAATGGAGCAATTTGGACTCATTAAATGAATGATATATTAACGGGTGCCAAATTGTATTGGTTTGTTATGATATACTGCATATATCGTTAAGATATGATTAAATACATATCGTATTATTTTTTTTATTAAAACCACTATCAGTTTTCGCTCAAAGATACAAACGTGAAACTCTCTACGTTGATGTCAGCACCCCCCCCCCCCCCCCCCCCCCCCTTAAAATTAAAGCCTAGATACTAAACCTATTTATTTTAATTAACATCTAGTTAACCATGTCATAGCTTTAACAAAGAGCTCATCACATCAATTATGGGTTTCAGGTACAATTTTCGCTCTGATATTGTCCACAAAACAATAAAAGATAACAAATGAATAAAATAATCTTGGCAAACCTGTGGAGATAGATAGTATTTAGAAAATATGTTCACGTACCGCACTGTTCAAACATAATGATGCTTAAATGCAAGGAATATAAAATGTATACCGTAGATGATTGTGGTCATAACAAATAAAACCAGACCTCAGGCAAACTTTAACCAAT
This sequence comes from Pecten maximus, assembly GCF_902652985.1. Taxonomy (NCBI): domain Eukaryota; kingdom Metazoa; phylum Mollusca; class Bivalvia; order Pectinida; family Pectinidae; genus Pecten; species Pecten maximus. The sequence goes on from NW_022981549.1 coordinate 4,163, forward strand.
GACGGTTAAACTGATATATTAACAATGTCTTATACAATCAGAGAAGTGATATGCTAACAACGATTACATAATCAGGAATAGTGTACCACTCTTTTCAATCAACTAGATCATAAATGGCGTATCAATACCGAATTGTCTTTACCGATCAATTACCAGCTCGTACATGTGGTAACTATGCCAATAAGTCATTGCTGATTCCGTTTGCATTCCCCATTTGTATTGATCTATGCAGTACACTGTCTGTGCAGCCATTACTTATAAGTATCCTTTGACTAAAAGATTGAATTAGATAGCCTTGATGATAATGTTAAAACCATGAAATATCATAATTGGTGTCTTGATATACATGTACCGTGCAGATGTGGTAACGTAGAAAGATATGATTTAGTTATGATACTTTGATATTAAACTTATTCCAAGGTTTGCTAATGTGAAAGCGGAGTAAAATAGTATTGTAATTTCTTAAACATCATTATGACATATTGAAAGATCATCACACAGGTATGCGATCCCCATTGACCAGTCATTATAAATGGAACAAGAGAATGAAAAATACATTTACTATGACTATTTATATACAGATACAAAAGGAAATGATACACTGCGAACTACGTATATAATTTCAATATTGACATTGTATGTGCATGTGGAGTGACATGGATACGTAAAGCTGTTGGTTTAACATGTTTAACCTTTTTTGTACGAATAACCGAAAACATTATATCTGCAAATAATCGATTTAATCAATTACCACACATTCCATTTCTCTGTCAGCGTTTGTTCCTTTCTATGAAGCCTTCGGTAATAAAAAAAAAAGTTCTATACATCGTCACGGTGCATCATATTGCTCAAAATCAATGAGTAGGTAAGGAAGAACCAGTTCAAGTACTGGAAAAAATGCATTGTTACCAAACAACCAGATCCACATATAAAAATGTGCAGAACGTTCAAGGAAAATATAGAATTTAACTTTAAACAATATGCGGTGACTTTGGAGGCTTTCAAATGCAAGTCACGTTTAAAAAACGGAAATCAAAATCGGTTTGAAAACAATCATTTTCCATTATTTTTTGAAATACATGTAGTTGATTTGTTTATTCGGCACTGTATCCAATGTATGATTCCATTATCAGAAATGGATGCAAATATACTGTCTTTAGCCAGCTATACACATTTTAAACAATAACACTCTGTAATGGGTCAATGTTTGTAAACTATCTTTAATGACTCATGGTTTTAAGGAATACAAATTGATGTTCAACAATCAACATCGCGTTACAGGAAGACTCTTTTAAGACTCTAACAGTAGTGTTCTGCTTATATTAGATCAGACAATACGTACCAGAATCAAACCTAGTTTTTTTTCTGATGACATATTCGGTCACCTAGAGTAATACCTTACTACTTTATAATAACAATTCAAATAGTCTTATAATGTATATATCAGTATATACATGTATATGCTTAAAATCAATTAAATTGAATACTCTATTTGCTACATTAATACCACTTATGCACGCTCCACATAAGAAAAACAGAATGTTATGTGAATGGAAAATAGGCTACCAGAAGGTAAAAAGTTTATTATAAAAAGAACTTTTATCACTATATTTTAACAAAAACTATAAGAATGGAAATTTGACCAATTTGTCTATATCTCTTACCAAATATCACGCACGCCCGGAAGAATTGGAATGCCTCGTTCTGATACCCAGTTGATACCGAATTCGCCGCCAAATTGGCGATAAAAGTACTTTTCTTGAACTAAATTCGCAATTAGTGTATTCAGAGAGTGGTGTAAAGATAACAACGCCATTAGTGACATAGCTATTACAAGAATTGAAATAAAATAAAGTGGAACAATTTATGAGATGCTGGTACATCATATATTTCAAGATAACTACAACGTATTCCACTTTCCCTGTAACATTTGTCGAACAACATTCAAGTTAGAAATACAGCAATAATGCCTTTATTTTACAATGAATATCGTTACATATTTTTACAGGCTATAACCATTAATTCATTTTTTCTTCAAATGGAAGTCTGAAATCTATTGAAATAGTAGGAAATCATGAGATATACTACCCATGACAGCTTTTTTTCCGATGTGTTTGAAGAATGCACGTCCTGTGCACCTTTTAGTGCTAATGTTTCTCTTTTTTAAAAACATCAAACATAACACTCTATAAATATTCGGGGAAAAGGCCCATTATCGTTTTGTAAGCGATTTTTTTCTGCTTATTCATCGCAGAGAGTATTCAGGTGCCCAGCAAAAAGTAAATCGATGAGTTTTTTCCTGTCTCAAGTTCGATGCTAGATACGAGGTTGCATTGACTTGAAAAATCTCAGCTTGTATTCAGATATTTGAATTCTTCGTTATTTTTTGTATATAAAGGCCCCAGATAAACGAAAAACATTGGTAAACGATTACCTACGGATGTATCATGTAGAACGCTTTCAGGGCATGCATTAAAGTCGGAAGATTAATTATTGAAGTGCAGAGTAACAACAATACGCCATGATTATTAACCTGTATTGCACTTTAGATTAGGTGAGTGCTTCATAAACTGTACATTTCCATAAGCTGTTGTCATATAACTCAATTATCGATATATTTTTCTGGCACTTCATTAACTGTAACTTTAGGATTCCATTTGCTAGGCTCATATCAATCAGTTATGGATATATATTCATAACACTCCATCAATTTTCCATTGGCTATGATTAAGTGATTCAATTTAGGAAAAGCAGTCCCAGTACTTCATGAATTGTAGCTATACACTTCTGTTATTAATGCTGTTAAATCGTGGTCATTGATACCAGCAAAACAAGGTACGATTGTCAATAGATGATCACGTGTGACTTTAATTGTTATTGCAATCATCAATATGTAGCATCACACAAAATCTAATGAATCACTGTGTATACATGACTTCAAAGTATCACGAGATCATAAGAAATGAAGCCATTTTATTAATGTAACTTAATACATTCGCATTCATTGACAAATAATGATTCATGTTTTTTTCCCGTTTTTCTTTGTTTTTTGTTTTGTGTTGTTTACTTTTTCAATAATAATATATATATTTTTTAAACATTGTGCATGATAAACCACAACTGGTTACATTTCACAAGTACTACGAAATTAATTATACAAATAATTACTTGCTCATCACATTTTTTTTACATTTTCTCATTTGAACAGTTTAACAGAATTATGTTCGATCCAACCATCCTTACATTCACAGTCGCATACAACATCAAACATATAGAATCGGACAAAACACAAAGAAAAAGCAGAACAAAAACGAAACACATATAAACAGAGCTACAGAGAAAGGAAGAGAGAGACAAAAGCGGGGGGGGGGGGGGGGGGGGGGGGGGGTTGGTGGAAAAGATGGAAGGTAAGGGGGATATGAAGTGAGAGAGTCAGACTTGGTTTTTTTATATTAAAACATTTTTTGATCAGGCAGTTAACAAGTGTTTAACATTTTTTTTTTATTCATTTTACAAACATTGAGGCCATTCCCCTTTTCCCTGAGCAATGTTTTTGATATGTAATAATCCTTTCATTTTTAGTTTGTTAAAATGCCCTTTTCAGAAAATACAGTAGGAGTATTTGTTAGACCAATTTGTAAATTAAGCATTGTGATTAATATGTGATTAGTTTTTCATTGAGTTGTAGGGATTGTATTTGTATTTTTTTTGTATTATTTCAAATGGGAAGATAATCTTTTCCATGGCATCATTATTATAATCAAATACATTTCCCCATTTTTTTGAGCTAATATTTTTTGTTTTTTGAATGTTTTTGAATAGTTTTTCTGTTTAAAAAAATTGATAAAAATTGGCGACCCAACCTTCTAATTTTAAAAAGCCTTTTCAAGTATAGTTGTAATTTGGGGAAATTTCTTTATCCTTTTTTAGGATAA
>NW_022981550.1:0-8119 GCF_902652985.1 Pecten maximus
CGGGGTTTTTCCCCCCTTATTGTTACTGTAGACCAAATAGACAAAGAGGGGGAGTGTCTGTATATGTCAGTAACAACTTATCGTCAAAACGTAGACCCGATCTAGAACTACTCTCTACTGAATGTGTATGGCTAGAACTTAGTTTAGCTGGAAAACCTACTTTATATGGAACGTTTTATAGACCCCCAAACGCCCCTGTCTCTTGCTGGGATCACATTACCCATTCCATTGAACTTGCATTTAACACTGGAATTTCCAATATTATAATAACTGGCGACTTCAATGCAAATCTCTTAAGCGATAACAACCGCTCCACACATCTTCGTAACTTACAAACTACTTTAAATCTCACGCAGAGCGTCGCGAGCCCCACCTTCATCACTGAATCCTCCTCCTCCCTCCTTGATATAGTATGCGCTAGCGATCCATCATTAGTTAACATTTGTCATGTTGGCGAAAGCTTTCTCGACCAACCTTTGAGATATCACTGTCCTATTTATGGTAGTATCAATATATCTAAACCTACCCAAAAATGTTTTAAAACGCAGTATATGGCTATACGACCATGGTGACTATAATGATTATAAAGATAGACTTTCTAAAATCGACTGGGACACTATATTTGATTATGCTGACATTGACAAAAGCACAAACCAATTTACCGATATTATACCCAGTGCAGCCAAAACATGTATACCATTCAAGACTATAACCGTAAGAAATAATTCTCCTGCATGGTTAACCAACATGGTAAGGTGAATGATACGCAAACGAAAATATCTACATCGTAAAGCTAAACAATCTGGAAATGAAGACGGATTGGGCTAATTTTAGAAAACTCCGAAATCTATGTGTTAATGCTATTCGTAAATCCAAAAGTAATTACTTTAGTAAACTCTATAAGTTAAACAGTAATCCTAACACTAGTACAAGGGATTGGTGGAAAATTGTAAACAACTTCATGTCTAACTCTTTTTTAAAAAGCTCAATTCCCCCTATCACTGTAAACAATAGCATTATATATGACGATCTGGTAAAGCTAATCCATTCAACAATTTCTTCTCCTCTCAATCTACCATTAATGACACAAATATTCACCCTCCTGACCTACTTCAACCTCCTCACACCCTTGCTAACATTGTTATCTCTCGACAAGACGTTCTCGACGCAAAACACTCTCTAAACACCAGAAAGGCGGCTGGCCCTGACTTGATAAGTCCTCGATTGATAAAGGAAGCCGCCGATATTTCAAGTTACCCTCTACAACTATTGTTTAACCTTTCACTTACCTTATCTACATTTCCGTCTCCCTGGAAAAACGCGAATGTCACACCTGTTTTTAAAAAAGGATGACCCCTCTGTATATTAAAAAAACCCGCCCCAATTTTTTAATTGTCAAATTAAAGCAAAAAAGGGGAAAATTTTTTAAATTTTGTTTAAAAAAAAAAAAAAAGGGAAAAGGGGAAAATTTTTTTTTTTAAAAAAAAAAAAAAAAAATTGGGGGGTTTTTTTTTTTTAAAAAAAAAAAAAATTTCCCCCCTTTCCTTTTTTAAAAAAAAAAAAAATTTTTTTTTCCCCTTTTTGAAAAAACCCCAAAAAATTTTTTCCCCCCCAAAAAAATTTTTAAAAAAAAAATTTTTTTTTTTCCCCCCCCCCCCTTTTTTCCCCCCCTTTTAAAAACCCCCCCCTTTTAAAAAATTTTTTTAACCCCCCCCCTTTAAAAAATTTTTTTTTTTTCCCCCAAAAACCCCCCCCCCCCCAAAAAAAAAAAACCCCCCCCCCCAAAAAGGGGGGGGGCCCCCCCCTTTTTAAAAAACCCCCCCGGGTTTTTGGGGCCCCCCTTTTAAATTTTTTTTCCCCCCCCTTTTTTTTTTCCCCCTTTTTTTTTTCCCCCCCCCCAAAAAAAACCCCAAAAAAAAACCCTTTTTTTTTTTTTAAAAAAAAAAACCCCCCCTTTTTTTTTTTTTAAAAAAAATTTTTGGGGCCCCAAAAAAAAAATTTTTTTTTTTGGGGGTTTTAAAAAAAATTTTTTTTTTTTTTTAAAAAAAAAAAAAAAACCCCCCCCCTTTTTTTCCCCAAAACCCCTTTTCCCCCTTTTTTATCCCTTTTTTTTTTTCCCCCCCCCCTTTTTTTTAAAAAAAAACCCCCTTTTTTTTTTGGGGGGGGGGAAAAAAAGGGGGGTTTGGGGGGGGGGTTTTTTTTTTCCCCCCAAAAAAAAAATTTTTTTTGGGGGGTTTTTTTTTCCCCAAAAAGGGAAAACCCTTCCTTTTTTTTTTTTTAAAGGTTTTTTCCCCCCTTTTTTTTTAAGGGAAAAAAATTTTTTTGGAAACCCCCCCCCCCCCCCAAAAAAAATTTTTTTTTCCCCCAAAGGGTTTTTTTAAAAAAACCCCCCCCCTTTTTTTTTTTTTTTCCCCCAAAAAAATTTTTTTTTTTTTGGGGGGGCCCCCAAAAAAAAAACCCCCCCCCCCCCCCTAAAAAAAATTTTTTTAAAAAGGGGGAAAAATTTTAAAAAAGGGTTTTAAAAATTTTAAAAAAATTTTTAAAAAAAAAATTTTTAACCCAAAAAAAAAAAACCAAAAATTTTTTTCCCCCCCAAACCCCCCCTTTTTTTTAAAAAAGGGGGGAAAAAAAAAAAAAAAAACCCCCCCCCCCCCCCCCTTTTTTAAAAAAAGGGGGGGGGGGGAAAAATTTTTTTAAAAACCCCTTTAAAAAAAAACCCCCTTTAAAAAAAAAAAACCCCAAAAAAAACCCAAAAAAACCCCCAAAAAATTTTGGTTTCCCCCCCCTTTTTTTTTTTTAAAAAAAACCCAAAAAAATTTGGGGGGGGGGGAAAAAAAAAAAAAACCCCTTTTTTTTTTTTTTTTTTAAAAAAAAAAAGGGGGGGTTTCCCCGGGGAAAAAAAAACCCCGGCCCCAAAAAAATTTTTTTTAAAAAAAAAAAATTTTTTTAAAAAAAGGGGGGGAAAAAAAAAAAAAAAAAGGGAAAAAAAACCCCCCTTTTTTTTTTTTTAAAAACCCAAAAAAAAAAAAAAAAAAAAACCCCCCCAAAAAAAAATTTTCCCCCCCAAAAAAAAAAGGGGGGGCCCCCCCCCCTTTTAAAAAAAAAAAACCCCCCCCAAAATTCCCCCTTTTTCCCCCTTTTTTCCCCCTTTTCCCCCAAAAACCCCCCCCCCTTTTTTTTCCCCCCCCCTTTTTAAATTTTTTCCCCCCCCCCCCTTTTTTTTTTTCCCCTTTTTTTTTTCCCTTTTTTTTGGGGGGGAAAGGGGGAAAACCCCCGGGGGAAAAAAAAATTTTTTTTTTTTTTTAAAAACCCCAAAATTTTTTTTTTGGGGGCCCCCCCCAAAAAAAAAAAAACTACAAGGGGCCCCCCCAATTTTTCCCCCCTTCCCAAAAAAAGAAAAATTTTTTTTTTTTTTGGGGGAAAACCCCCCCCAAAAAACCAAATTTTTTTTTTTTTTTTTTTTTTAAAAAAATTTTAAAAAAAAAATTTTAAAAAAAAACCCCCCCCCCCCAAAATTTTTCCCCCCCCCCAAAAAAAAAATTTTTTTTTTTAAAAAAAAAAAATTTTTAAATGTTTTCCCTTTTTTTTAAAAAATTTTTCCCCCCCCGGGGGAAAAAAACCCCCCCAAAAACCCAAAAATTTTAAAAAAGGGGGGGGAAAAATTTTTTAAAAACCCCAAAAATTTTTTGGGGGGGTTTTCCCCCTTTTAAAAAATTAAAAATTTTTTTTTTTTTTTTTTTTTTTTAAAAAAAAAAAACCCCCAAAAAAAAAAAAAAAAAAAACCCCCCCTTTTTTTTAAAAAAAAAAAAAAAAAACCCCCCCCCCCCAAAAAATTTTTCAAAAAAAATTTTTTAAATTTTTAAAAAAAAAAACCTTAAATTTTTTCCCAAAAAATTTTTTTTTTAAAAACCCCCCCCCCCCCCCCCCCCCCCCCCCCCCCCCCTTTTTTTTTTAAAAAAAAAATTTTTTTTTTTTTTCCCCAAAAAAAAAATTTTTTAAAAAAAAAAAAAAAACCTTTTTAAAAATTTTTAAAGGGAAAAAATTTTTTTTTAAAAAAAAAAAAAAAATTTTTTTTTTTCCCCAAAACCCAAAATTTCGGGTTTTTTTTTTTTCCCCCCCCCCCCTTTGGGGTTTTTTTCCCCCCCGGCCCAAAAAAAAATTTTTTTTAAACCCCCTTTTTTTTTTGGGGGGTTTAAAAAAAAAATTTTTTTTTTTAAACCCTTTTTTGGGGAAAAAAAAAAAAAAAAGGGGCCCAAAAATTTTTAAAAAAAAAGGGGGGGTTTTTTTTTTGGGGTTTTAAAAAAAAAAAAAAAAAGGGGGGGTTTTTTTGGGGGGGGAAAAAAAAAAATTTTTTAAAAAAAATTTTTTTTTTTTTTTTTTTAAAAAAAAAAAATTGGGGTTTTTTTAAAAAAAAAAACCCCGGGGGGGGGGCCAATTTTTAAAAATCCTTTTTTTAAAAAAATTTTTTTTAAAAATTTTGGGGGGTTTTTTTTTGGGGGGTTTGGGTTTTTTTTTAATTTTTTTTGGGAAAAAAAAAATTTTAAAAAAAAAGGGGGGGGGAAAAAAAGGGGGGGGGGAAAAAAATTTTTTGGTAAACCTTTTTAAAAAAAAACCCCCCTTTTTTGGGGGGTTTTCCCAATTTTTTGGGGGGGGTTTTTTTTTTTTTTTTCCCCCCCCCGGGGCCCCCCCTTTTTTTTTTTTTTTCTTTTTTAAAAAAAGGGGTTTTTTTTTGGGGTTTTCCCCAAAAAGGTTTTTAAAAAAAATTTTTTTTTTTTTAAAAACCCGGGGGTTTTTTTTTTTTGGGGGGAAAAAGGGGGGGGGTTTTTTTAAAAATTTTAAAAAATTTTTTTAAAAAAATTTTTAAAATTAAATTTTTTTTTGGGGGAAAAGGGGGAAAATTTTTCCAAAAAATTTTTCCCCTTTTTTTGTTCCCCCCCAAAAAAACCCCCCCTTTTGGGGGGGGGAGGGGGGGGTTTTTTTTTTTTGGGGGTTTTTTTTTTTTTTTTTGGGGGGGGGGGGTTTTCCCCTTTTTTCTTTTTGGGGGGGTTTTTTTTTTAAAAAAAAAACCCTCTTGAAGATCTTTGTGATCTTGGTACTTGTATTTAGAGCATCTGTAACGATCTGGAAAATTTGCTGAAGCCCGATTTGTAATGCGGAAAGAGAAGCCAACTGAAGTGAAAGAATGTCTGTTTTGTGTTTAACCCCAAAAACAGCAGAAGGGCATTCTTAGATGACAATGCTTTTGTACCAGTAATATGTTCGGAACATGTATCGTGTATTTGATTGAATTGGTTGCAATCACAGCCTGTCCAAGCTTGGCAATCTTCATCATCCATGTTGTCGAACTTTAATACAAGCGGTGACAAGTTATTGGACATGTTCTGTATGAGTTTGAGTAAATCGTTGATAACAGCTGGTGACTTGGTGGCTAAGTGATTAACAAGTTTATCCCTCCCTGTCAAAACCGGCTCAATGTCAGGACTGCTATCCTTACCAAGAAGATGACTTGAACACACCCTGGAATTATCAGGCATGTACAGTTTGTTTGATAAGCAGTGGTGTCTTTGCTTTCTCACTGATGCAGCTAGAACTTTTCATGTTGTAATTTTCGGCAAATGCTACATTTTCTGTTCGAAGAAGGGCATAGTATAAATCATCTACAGAAATATACCCGTCCAGAGTGTCAGATTCGTCATCAGAATCATCATTGTCTACGGAAGTTTTTTCCGTTCCGGTTCATTGGCATTCTCGGATGTAGGACGTTTCTGAGGTATCTTGAGAAAGCATTTTGGGACACATCTTTGCTTCTGTTGATTCAGAAAGTATGACACCTTCAGAAAGGAGAACATCTTTCATCCAGTCCTGAATTGTTCGCGGATTTTTACCATCGCCAACCTGGTTTTACTTGAACTAACTTTACATCCCAACCCAACGCAGGAGTTCTCCATTTTCCTATTTGAGACAAAGACAACTTTACTACAGAAAACTGAAACTAAATAGAATTGTAAAACGTAACAGCAAATTATAAACAACACGCCGAGCACCATTCGCGGTGAGTAGTCAAAAGACCAAGGGCAAAGGGAACTTTTGTGTGGCACACCCCAACGGAGGAGGAGGCTTTGAAGGAGTACTGAAGACGAAGATGGTCAAGTGAGAAAAAATGATGAATCATACGTCATACGTACTACTATAAGTATATTAACAATAGTATAACATAATTCATTGCCAATGGACATTGTTATCAAATCATTTTCATAATAAATCAATACGTTTGTATTATTGTGTACGACAAGGACCCACTTTTATCGCCCTGCATTTTTTCCACATACTTTTTTCAACATTGAGTTTAACTGCTCTTATCCATGGATTCGGAAACGACTTTCTTTTGCTGGTATACAGAGGGATAGTCAAATATGTTTTAAAAACACTAACATCCGATAGTACTCGCATATTTAACGTGCCGAATTTGCCGCTTGATTTTAAAAAATGGTATTTTTGAATTTGATGAAAATTTTCGAATTTTTGGGTTTTCTACGTCATCGTTTTTTTTTTCATGGTCAAACTGTTTTATCATTTTAAAACTACAATGTATGTACAATACCTAGTCGAGAGAAAACCTCTCAGTGACAAAACGGAAATGCCCACTTTATGGGTCTGTGAAAAAACACAGGATGCTTTTTAAACGAAAAAGTGAAGTAGATGGCGCTTATGGGCGGCGCTTAGTGGGTCAAGTGGGAAAATAACATCTTGTTTCCATATGTATTTTTTTCATAGGCTTGTACTGGAAAATATAGTCGAGTTTCAAAGAAATCGCTGTGGGCGGTTTTTCCGCAAAAGCACCTTTCTATAGAAGAAATATCACGAGCAATTAAAGACACTAAAAAACGTGGAAAAAAGCACATTGACTGGAATTGGGTATTTTAATAAATGTTTATCATCGGTGAAAACTTCCCTTTTAACCCGCATTTTTTGTATTTTGGTTTAATTTTAAATTCAGGATATTTTTCCGGGCCCTGAATGGTTTTAGAGCCGTGATTACTCCGGCCCCCAAAAAAAAGGGAGATAAATCCGAATCCTAACAATTTCGGGGGTATAATTTTGTTAAGAAAATTATTTACTCGATATTAAATCGTAGGTTTTTTGAAATGGAGTGAATCATATGAAAAATTATAATCTGGATGCCCCTTTCGGGGTTTCGTCCTGGATGAGTACAATTGTTTGGGATGCATTTTGTATTACATTAAATAATTACAAAGTCTTTTAAAAACAACAAACGATTATACTTGCTGTTTCGTTGATTTTCAAAAACCTTTTTGACCGGTGGGATCGTTTAGATTTGTGGTACAAATTATCAAAATTTAAGGATACGAGGGACACTTTTTTGGAATTTGATCAAACTTTATTTTGGATACGTCAAATCTTGTGTAAGTCTTCAAGGTCGTACTTCTGATTTCTTCGATAATGAGATTGGCCTCTTCCATGGGGGAAATGTGCGATTTTCGGAGGCTTTTTCCAAGGGTTTGCAAATCTACTCGATAATTTTAGAAAGGTATTCAAACCAATGGAAACTTACTGTAAAAAATTGAAAAAAAAAAAAAACTAAAGTCGTTGTTTTTTTGAAAAGGTGGTATAGTTTCACTACAAATGAGAAATCGATCAGGGTAATGATCTTGCTTGTGTAAATGAATTCACATATTTAGGGGGTAAATTTTGAAAATTTTAAAAAATAAAATTCCAACAGTATTCAAATACAGTATCAAATAATCAAATCAGGGTCGGAAAGCAATGTTAACAAATTTTTTACAAAATGTAACACATGCAATTAAAAAATTGAAACTATGCTTCATCTTTTCGATAAAATATGTTGGAAGTATTTTAAGCTATAGTTGCCCAGAATATGGGGATCCCTCAAAGGCAATTGACCATTGAAAAGGTCCACACAAAATTTTTGCAAAAAATACTAAAGTTAAAAAAATGCGATAGTGTATTTTGGAAATAGGTCGTTTTCCATTACAATATTACAGGAAACTAAAGATAATTAAGTACTGGTTTTAAGTTATTTCCACACAAATCGTAAAATTTTTACAATCGTGCTTATGGATTTTTCGAAATTAATATA
>NW_022981551.1:0-8247 GCF_902652985.1 Pecten maximus
ACTTCCATTATCATATGACTACCGTTATATACGGTGTCATAAACCCATCACGTAAATTTTCTTTATGACACTAGTGTAATAACACCTTTCGCTAGCCTACGTACGCTGATTGGCTGGTTCCGTGAGAACTGTATTCATACGCGTGGGAACGACCTACTTCTTTTTACTACGACTCGTAAAAATGGCGACTAGTAAAATGACAAAGTTTAAAGTTGGCGATGAAGTCAGGATTGACAACAAAGGCAAGGGCCATATTAAGAAGCTACTGGAAAACGATGAGTACACTGTTCAGATTGAAGGAATCGATTTCGAGTTTGATTGTACAGCCGATCGGCTTGTTTTAGAAGTTGAAGTCGGGTCTGGGGTTGTAAAGCAGACGACAGATCAGGTCACGACAGGGGCAGGGCAAAGACATATTCGCATAGACAACAGTGATATCGATGATTTTGTAAACAAACAAGCAAACAAAAACACTTTGTCAAAAACTTTTTATGATTTGAAGCTTCTTCGTCAGTTTTTGAGCCTGGAAAATGAAAATCGTGAAATTTATCAAATCCCACCACAAGAATTGTGCCCCCTCCTTTGCAAATTCTTTATAGGAATACGGAAACAAGACGGTTCCAATTATGAACCGAGTTCGCTGCGTGGTTTTATGAGTTCGTTTGACAGGCAATTGAGACGGTATGATTATGGTTACTCTGTGGTCAGTAGTGTTGAATTTGGGAAAGTCCGAGAAGTTCTGACAGCTAAACAACGGGAGCTTAAGAAGGAAGGAAAGGGGAACAAACCAATGAAGGCACAACCTATTTCAGACGAGGAAATTGAAACTCTGTGGGAACAGGGCCAGCTCGGATGTAGCAACCCTGACAGTGTGATAAACACACTATGGTTTTTCAGTACTGTCCATTTCGGACTACGTGGTTCCGATGAACATAGATCAATGTATTGGGGGGATGTTAATTTGTGCCGAGATGTGTCAGGGGAAGAATATCTTGAATTTGATGAAAGACAAACTAAAACGCGGCAAGGAACAAACCCGAGGGACGTCCGCGCTGTAAACCCAAAATGTGGAGTAATTCCGAGAACCTAGAAAGGTGTCCTGTACAAACATACAAATTCTACAAGAGTAAACGTCCTGCAAGTTACTGTGAACCAAGTGATCCCTTTTACATAGCCACACATACAAAACAGGGAGCATTGAAAGGCGAAGACCAGTGGTTTAAAAAACAGCCAATAGGTGTAAACAAACTTACCCAAATAATGAAGAAAATGGCCATAGCTGCAGGTCTCCCAAATGACAAAAAACTTTCGAATCACAGTGCCCGCAAACACTTGGTTCAAAAACTAAATGACCAGAACATTCCTCCGAATCAGATAATGCAGATCACTGGACATCGGAATTTGCAAAGTGTTAACAATTACAGCCATGTTAACGACACCCAGCATAAGAACATTTCACGAATCCTATCCAACACAACGGTTACTCAGAATAACATGCTGACACTGTCGTCGACAAACACGTGTAATGTCAACACAAACAACACTGCCAACAAATCGGCATCCAACGTCGCTTTTCACGGCAGTCTGAACACAATGTTCAGTGGAAATATTCACGGTGGAACATTTTACATCTCCATAAACTCCCGCGAGGACGAGGATAAACAAAAAGCAGTGAAAAGGCGCCGTACAATGGTTCTGTACGACAGCGACAGCGACTAGACATTGTACAACGAAGCCTCCGTTATCGCGCCAAGTGACGTCACGGCTTCGTCACATCAAAAACAGTCGCTCGTGTTCTTTCAAACTAAAATATTTTCGTCATTGTTTCAAACACCAAGGACAATTTATATATTATAGATTAAATAAAAAAATGCTGAAATTTTGTTTTGAGACGTGTATTTAATAAAATGAATCCTTTTCAAGAGTCAGTTGTGTTAGAACTATTTCTTCTCTCGTCGGTATAATTGACCTACTTCGAAGGTTCGGGTGATTTGGTTGAGATGTGACGACTCAAGGCAAGAGAGAATCAATTTTTTTAATGGGGAACGATGAAAGAAAACGTCATATGATAAAAGAATCTGTCATTCGTTTCCCTTCATATTAGATTTATGATACTCGTTTAGAATTTTTTTATTTTTGCTCGCCAGAGGCTCGCAAAAATAAAAAATTCAAAACTCGTATCATAAATCTAATATGAAGGGAAACTCATGACAGATCCTCTATATATACTCTAATATGTTATACAGTGTACTTATAGTACGATTTAAGAAATTAACCCCCTCGTGGGGGGAACCTGAAATCACAAGGTTATGATAAGTTTTTTCAAAATGCCTTATATAACAAGAATTATGCAGAATTATATGTCTCGTCTTTCCCTCTGTCAATAACATCCTTCAATTTATGGATTTGTTTTCCAATAGTTAAATAATATCAGTAACCCAGTGTTCGGCATGATAGTAACAGTAACCTTACCAAGATTCAATTCAAAAGGATAGGGTGAAAATTGAACTTAAATGAAAATTCTCAAAATTCAGTTTTCAGGCCAAATTAGGTGAATCTGTAAAAACTTTATTCCGAATTATGGTTGCAAGTTCAGTGTAATAGAGTCAGTCACAAGGTTTCAATTCAATTAATATTGCTTATATAACACAGTTTAAAGTGAATCTTCACATAACTTCACAAAATTCACTGTTAGCATTTTTACCCAAAAATAGATGAACCTGGAAAAAATTTCCTCTTAATAATAGATAGGTGCATGTACAGTATAGGTGCATGTACAACAGTATGATTGTATCAGTACCCTCACCAGTTTCAATTCAATCTGACAGTATACAATTCAATAACACTGTCAAAAGTGGACTCTACACACATAACGCAAATATTGACGCCGCTGCTCTTAAATAGTGATAGTTGTAAACTCGCTTTTATTTAATAAATAAATCGTACAAATTCAATAAGGCAAAAAAGTGTGATTTCTGTATATGAATCAAATAATTATTTCTAACCCATCCCTAGGGGTAACAGGACACCCTGTGGCTAAAAAAACTATTTTTTTTAAAGTACCTTAAGTCTCTTTCATCCTTGAAGAATGTTGATTTCTTCATATCTGAAAGTTTAGAAGTTTTGTCAATTTAACACTTTTTGATCCCACCGCTCAGGCCATTGTGGATCAGTCAT
The DNA here is from genome assembly GCF_902652985.1 of Pecten maximus. NCBI lineage: Eukaryota > Metazoa > Mollusca > Bivalvia > Pectinida > Pectinidae > Pecten > Pecten maximus. The sequence goes on from NW_022981551.1 coordinate 3,178, forward strand.
AGTGCCAATATATGATTTGATTTTCCTGTCGTAGTTGTACCGAGAGAAATATATATAAAATATGTACAATTCGTATCCATGTATGTAAATACATTGCGATCCAGGTATTCATATCATCTCATATCAACTTCCAAGCCTCGAACAAAGGCGAGTATATTTTGACAGTTTTTCTTTTCAAATGTGTAAATAGTGTATTTGACTGTCCTTATTTAGTTGAGTAAATGTGTCTTTTAGTACCCGGTCGTAATCTACGATCATCCCGTTTTATTCAGTTTTACTGTCAGAAAAGTCGCCTAAATATTAGAAAGTATAGTGTTTTAAACAGGATTCAATGTAATTTTATTACTTTTGATCTTGTTACAGACTGTGATATGTTTTATTTGTCTCTCACTGGGTTCAAAGTTCGATTACAACATTTTTTCCCCCCACTAGTCAATACTTTTGCACATATATGTCTGTGTTACATTCATAACGAACTGTGATATTTTATATTTATGTTGTATTTGTTATCAATTCTGTAAGCGGGCCCCCGGATCTGTTGAATTGGAAATAAATAAATAGATGACTTTCACAATGATCATGTCAGGGTATCGGGCCGACCATCACTGCGCCATTGAAACGTTCTTCTTTTTAAGAACGCCGATGTGGCGCGGCGCTATAAGCTGCGGGTATTTCTGGCTAGACGATTGGGTGCCGTAGATCGTGAGTTCGAGGCCCGGTCAGGGCACGGGTCAAAAAGTTATCTTCCTTCGTCATTTGTGTTGCTAAGTATATTATCATCTTTATTTCCTCCACAAAGAAGAGCATGATAATACAAATACAATCAATGTAATGTAGATAATACGTGACTATTTACATAGTGATATCAAGCAAAAAAAGTGCATGCGAGTTCACAATATAATCTTATATACATATACATGTAGTTAATTATCGTAGATATAAGTTGAGTAATATATATGTCTTATATTCCATGTACATAAATATATATATATATATATGAACTACTGAATTAATTATTTGTACAGATCAAACATCGTTTAGGGCTATATGGCTCTGATCAAATTCTTCATGTCAGTTCATTCACCGTGGTTCTTTGGGACCACCTGTAAAATATGTTTTTGAAAAAATCAGGTAGTAAATGCAATATGTACTTAGTTCTATACTGAAATGGATCTAAAAATACCCATGTTATCACGGATATTACCCTTTTACAGAACACGCAAAATAAAGAGTTCAAAATTGTGAAAAGCCACGGGGGGGCTAAAAGCGGAACATTACTTTACCCGAACATTAAAAAAATTTCAATTTTCCCCCAAAAAATTTTTTTATAAAGAAAATTTATGCACAAAGCAAATTGCCATAAAATGAGGTTTAAGATCGCATGCGAATAAAAATCGTGTGAAGTCCTCTTAGCATTCTGCAACCACCCTTTTTCAAATTAGATCAGTTTTAAAAATCAAAAACTTCCAGTGTATTTTGTGGAAACTACCATCTCAAGAAAGTAAATATTTTTCATATAATTTATACTTTTTACGTATTCTAACAAATTGGGTAAAAACCTTTTTTAAATACATTTGTTCACTAGTACATAAAAATCTCAAATGAATACTTGCAGTTTAATTTATTTCTTTTCATTTGCAGATCCTCCTAAATACAAAATTTTTTTAAATATCAATGTCGTTTCTTAGAGAGCCACCAATCAAGGGAATAACAACAGTTCTTGTTCTTTTTCCAAAACCAAATTACTTTAAAATAAGGGGTTTAGCTTTTTCAATCAATAATTCAGATTTGAAATCCCCACATTCAACCCTAATGCAGAGGGAATTTTAAATTTTTAAAATTTTAAAATGTTAAAGGGTTTAACGCTTTGTGACCCCAGAATTAAAAGGGCCATTCCATTTTTTTAATTAGTGCATGCTTTTTTTGTTTTTTAAAAGGGAATTGGGTTTTTATCATTTAAAAAGATGCCTCAAGTAATCTCCGAAAAAACGGCAATATTTATATGAGGCTTAAAGTACAGTTAATGGTATGGTTTTTTTTTTTGAAAATAAAACAATTTTACTTTTTTGGGGCTAATAAAAAAACGCCATTTGCGACTGTATGATTCCAAATGTTAACATTTATTTAACTGAAATTTGTGCTTACTAAAAAATATATCGTCTGTTTGGGTTGGAATTTTAAGTTTTATCGTAACTGCCCCCCTCCCCACATCTTTCATTCACAAATAGGTCATTAATAAAAATAAGACATTTTTGGGTGAGAGAGCCCCCCCTTGTAAGATCCCCGCTCCCTTTTATGGAGCGGGGGATTTTAAACCCTTAAAAATACGGGAAATGTTTATATCCGGTAACAACTTAAAAAAATTTCCCCACTTTACCGAAAGGCCAAAGTAAAATATTTGAATAGACCGTCTGCCCAAAAGTATCAAACGCCTTTGAGCGTCTAAAAACGATACAAACACTAACCCCTTTTTTTTATAATAAATTCCGTAAATAAAGCTGTACAAAGGGTACATAAATTCTTTGGAGCCGACTGCTGTTTATTTGGGAAAAACCCCAATTTTTTACATGGGTAATTTTTTCGCAATAGCCCTTCAAACATTTTTAAAAATACGGGAAAAGGGTTATTCCCCTTTTAAATATTAGGGGCTCTTTTTGGGTTCCATGGCCTTTTTCATCGTTAATAAAACCATGGTTTCCAAATTTTTTGGGGTATATTTTATGTTTTTCAACAAGATTAAATAATTTTTTTATAGGTTTAATTTCAGAAGACCGCATATTTAATAGGGGCGTAACAAACCTTCGGACCACCCCTTTCTGATTTAAGGTTTTTACAAATAAATTTATTTTACTGAAAGTAAAATTATCATGTAAAAACAAAATTTTATCAGAATTTACTAGTTTTAACATTTTTACTTTTTTTCCCTCCATCTCGAAAAAGACAATCAAATTTCCTCATGTATGGTTTTTTTTTTAAAAATTTTGTTGAAAATGTAACGCCACCCATTAATAAATTTAAATTTAAAAATGAAAAAACCCCCCCATAGCCTGTCAACAGCTCTTATACACCTCCCGCTCTGCCCTTCCTCTAAAATCACTCGACACCCATTGTATAAAACAGAAAATTTTTTCCACCAAATAGGCCTTTTATATAACGAGAACGGGAAAAAAACAATTGTAAATTCAAACATTGGCATGCCCCCCCCCCCCCCCACCCCCACTTTTTAAACATTTTTGAAAAATTTAAATTTGGGTAGCCTACACCGAAGTCTTTTACATGTGTTTCCTTCTTAAAATTTTCCAGGCAAAAAGGGGAAAATTTTTAAAAAAACGAACAAATTTAAAAACTGATTTTAGGGCTGAAAATAAGAATTTTTTTCTTAATATCACTAACTCACCCCATCAAAGGTATCGGAAAACCAAAAAATTTTTTCACGAACCTCGCTTTTTTTTTAGTTAAATTTGGGAATTTCGTTACTGGTAAAAAAAAAAAATAGAAAATAGTGGTTATCTTCGATATAACAAAAATTTACTTTTTTAAGTGGACTCGAGGAAGCCGCCGCGATCTTAGCTTTTGAATTTACTGCCATATAAATAAATGGCTAATTCCTTAAAATTTCAATTAAAAACGTAATCTTAACCTTTAAACGTTAATGCAATAATAGTTTTATGCAATTTTGAGCATTAAAAAACCAGATGTTGGGGTTTTTAAAGTAACTTTTGAAAAAATTTTGGGAAAAAGAAAAAAAAATCAATATATATTAAATTTAGAAAATTTAAATAAAATGAAAAAACATATTTGAGTCAAATTTTGGCAAACAGTAGTCTGGAATGTTTTAAAAAAAGGGTTTTCCCTCCTTATTTAACTCTCTTATGTGAAGATTTTGTCTTTTTTATATCTAGGGGTTTCTGGTATTTTTAATTTAATAACTTCCCGGGGCAAAAACTGAAATTTTTCTGAAAATTAGAAGTATCCGTTAGTTCAGGCAAATAAACCCTAAAAGAGAAAGACTCCGAAAAGGCTACAAGTGTTCGACGACTGATAGAGTTATCCCCCTTTTCCCCGGAAATTGCAATATTTTACCGCGAAAGAGAGGCTAACGTTTTCTCTCGAAGTTGTTTCGTATAAAAGAATATCATTTTTATCTCGCCAAAGCGTGCATATTACGGGCTAATCATCCCAAAGGTATATGCCCCCGAAATTTTTTTTTAATGAAAGCACGTTGTTCTACCCTATAAACAAAAATATATGTGGTCCCCTGTGAAAAGGGTTTCCTCACTTTTCATTTATAAAAACCCCAAAACGGGGGTTTTTTTTTTAAAAAAAGCGCTTTATAAACGTTCCAACGTTGTATCGGTGCATAAATAGCAAAATGAGTTACAAAATTTAAAAATTTGCAATTCCATTATAAAATTTAGTTCCGACCCCAAGTACCCGTGCCCCCGATCGCCCTAAGTTGGCTGCTACCCCCGGGGGAAAAAACAATTGCAAATTTTTGTGCTTTTCTTTTAAATTTCACTAAAAATTTTTTCACTAAATATGTTTTACCCGATCCCCTTGGCCCGGATTACACGTTGTGTCCCCTTTTTTCCAATTCAAACCGTTTGCTTTATCTTCGCTTTTTCACTACAATTATTTCCCGGTTTCAGCCCGGGATCCCGGTAAGGGGGAAACCGCCCTACTCCCGGTTTCTTTCCCCGGGACTGCCGGGAATATAATTGACCCCCGGCTTTTATTTATACCAAAAACTATTTAAACTATTATTAAAGGATAAAAGGTAGTTAATAAAAATATGGGGAAAATTGGGGGGAAAATATACAAAATTTTTACGAGCTATGGAGTGAAATTACATCTCGCAACCTAACGCTCGGGATGAGCCCTAAACTTGTTATTTTCAAATTATACACCGCCCGGGGTTTAATTTTCTCCAACAAATTAAAAAAATAATAAGGATGATGTAGTTACAATAAATTGGGAAAACTTGGAAAAAATTTCAAATTTCCGAGTAATGCCGATCTCGCAACCTGCCGGGGTAGCCATAATTTGTTATTTGCAATTATACGACCGCCC